>NW_008330735.1:2555840-2569336 GCF_000622305.1 Nannospalax galili
TATATATATATATATATATATATATATGTATATATATACATATATATAAAAAATTTAAAAAATGAGTTATAGTTCATGCAGAAGCATAAAAATATACATCCCGTTAAGTAGTAGAGGTGATAAACATTACCATTGAAAGCTGCCCAATGACTTTATATCCATACACAGGTGCCAAGGATCCGAACAACCAACCATGACTAATAATAATCAGATACATACAGATTAGAGATGTATGTGCCAACATCTAAGTGTTATTAGCAAAAACAACGAGTCTTTCTGTAAGAAAAACTATATTTTAAAATGAAATGGAGATCTTTCCTAAAGGTTAAAAACTCATTCAATTTTATGTCTTACAGGGTTTATACTGAGTTCAATATTGTATAACTATTAATTCAACTGTGAACCTAAAAATTTTATAACCACTTTTGAAAGAGATGTATCTTTGCTCTGGAAATCGTTAATATGTTAAAACTTTAATGAAATGCTTCTTCTAAAAAATAAAAAAATTTTTAAAAAAATTTAAAGGACCAAAAAAAATTGAAAATTCCTGAATTGTGCATAGCTGTGAATAAACCAGGAACCTTGTGTTCTGGCAATTAAAACAATAAAATAAAAATAAGAATAAATAATAAAAACAATAATTTAAAAAGCTGGGTATGCACCTGTAACTGAGACAACCCACTATTGTTCTAAAATGATGGCTAAATTTGTTTTCTCCCACTGTGTAGAAGCCTTTGAGAGGGAACTGACACTGATTCCAACAGCTATCAAAGTGTCTGAAAACAAATCCTGAGTTCCTCACTCTCGAGTCCAGCCTCGGCAGACAAAAGAAAAATGAGGAGGAACCCAATACAGGGATGCTTTTAGAAGCTCTCATCAAGAAATTCCAGTTGGCTCTCATATGAACATTTGAAATTTGCCCTGTTCTGACTTATGTATGTTTTCCTGTCTAGAAGTTGTAATGCTAACTACTCTTGCCTTTACTTCTCCTTCACATTTCCTAGGCACCAGTCAAGGAATTTCTTTTCTCCCTACAGTTAAAAGTTATGGAATTTTGGAGTCTTTTGATAGACCCACTGAAGGGGTACCCCAATTGCCTCACCTTGTACCCCTGTTCACATGGAAGAGGCCAAAGTGGTCTGCATCCTGTTTCCCTATCAGCAATTTGGGTAACCTCTTCAGAGGATGGCATGATATGAATAGGAGGTAGGAAATGGCTAGGCAGTTAGGGTTAAAAGATCCCAAAGAAAAGTAGCCAGTTTCTTGGCTAAAAGTCAAAATATCCTTGGGCCTCTTAGCAACATACTCTGTTCCAAAGCTCAAAAATGTCAAAAATATTTTGGAACTCTTATCTCATCCCTAAAAGATTTTAGGGTTACCTCTTCAGAGGGGACAATGTTAGAGTTGTCCCCTCTACAAAGCCCCATTACAATTTATTTTTTGAAATTAAAATAAAATAGAATAAACTTCACTCACCCAAGGCTTAGGGACCATCTCAGAAGAGGGAGTGGAAAGATTGTAAGAGCCAGGGAGGAGGGGGAAGACCAAATGGAAACAGAGTCCTAGACGCTCCTGGGAACCTGCTCATATGATTCTGTGGCAATGATGTCAGCATACATAATTCCCATGCAAACTCAAGCAGACAAAAACCCTGCATAGAAATGGGGACATGAGCCACAGTCCCCCATCTTAGCTGGAAAATCATTGGCAACTGTTACTACTAGGTGAGGAAGAGATAATCTTCCTAAAACAAGGGACTCTTAATAGGCTGACTAGATTTCAATGGATGGGTTTGCACTGGGGAACATCTGGGGACACAGACTTGACACATTGGACCTTAACATGAATGACAGAGCATATGGGTTCCAGTGGGTGGGTGGTGACTATAGGAGGGTGCCAGTGGGGATGAGGGTACAAAGATGATTAAGATTGTTTGAGATATTCTGTATAAAATGCACAAAAATTCAATAAAAACAAAAAAAAAGATCATCCACCATAATAAATTTGACTTTACGCCATGGATGCAGGAATAGTTCAACATACATAAGTGAAGAAATTTAATAAGTTGAATGAGAATCAGATGATCATGTCAATAGATACAGAAAAGGCCTTTGACAAAATACAACATGCATTCATGATAAAGGTCCTGGAGAGAATTCATGATAAAAGTCCTAGAAGGATAAAAACACCCACAGCCAGCATCATTCTACCTGGAGCAAAGCTTAAGTTTTTCTTGCAAGACAGGGCTGTTCTTTATCCTCACTTCTTTTCAACCCAGTGCTTAAAACCCTAGATATATCAATAAAATAAGAAAAGAAAATTAGGGAGTGCTAATTGGAAAAGAAAATGATTCCTATTTGTTGATATGATATTATAAATAAGTGATCCAAAAATACCATCAGAAAATTTTTATAAATGATGAACATTTTCAGCAACGTGAAAGAATACAAAATTAATTTACATATTTCAATAGCCATTTTATATACCAAAAAGCAAGCAATTAGAGAAGTAGTTTCTGGAAACAGTCCCGTTCACAATAGTCACAAAAAAAATTCTAGCAATAAATCTAACCAAAGATATGAACTATCTCTACACTGTAAACTGTAAATCTTTGAAGACTGAAGAGGACACTTGAAAATGGAAAGACCTGAAGTGCTCATGGATTTGTATAATTAATATTGTGGAAATGACTATCTTGCCAAAAGAAATTTAAAGATTCAATGCAATCATAATAAAATCCACATAGCATTCTTCACAGAAATAGAAAAAAGTCCTAAAATTCATATGAAAACACAAAAGACCCTAGATAGCCAAGAAATCCTGAGGAAAAAATGATGAAGGGATTACCACTGCAAATTTGAAACTATAGTACAGAATACAGTAATGAAAAGTGTCCTGCTGCCCTCCCCAAAAATCATGTAGATTAATGTAACAAAATAGGAAAATATAAGAGCATGCAATTACAGGCACCTGATAATGAGAAAAGATGCAAAAAATACAGGCTGTAGCAAATCCAGCACCTCAACAAATGAGATTGACATTAGACCCATATTTATTATTTTGCATGGAAATAGCTTCAAATGGATCAAAACACCCAATGTGAAACTTGAAATGCTGAAACAGAGAAAAAAAAAGAGGCAGAACCTGTAGGTACAGGAAAGGACTTTGCTCATGCAGGAATTAAGGGCCACAATTGACAAATGAGACCTCATTAAAATGAAAAGCTTCTGTACAGCAAAGGAAACAATCAAGTGAAGAATGAGATCACAGAATTGGAGAGGATTTTTGCCAGGTATAGATTTGATAGAGGGTTAGATTCCAGGATAAGTAAAATTTTCAAAAAGCAAAGGAACAAATAACCCAACTAAAAATGTGACTGTAGGTCTGAACAGAGAGTTCTCAAAAGAAATGAAAATGTCTAAGAATTGCCCTCAAACGTGTTCAACATCCTCAGCAAATTGGATGTGAAATTAAAACTTTTTTGAGATTTTTATCTTACCCCAAGCCAAATGTTTAAGATTAAGGAAATAGCAGGCAGCAAATTCTGGTGAGCATGTGGGAAAAGGGGAGCTGTTATTTATTGCCAGTAGAATTGGAAACTAGTACAGCAAATATGGAAATCAGTGTGGCACATTTTTTAAAAGCCTAAAAATAGATCTACTAAATGTTCCAAAAATATCACTCTTTGCATAAACCCAAATGACTCAATTTACTACTCTAGAGATACTTGCTTAACCACGTTTACTGCTGCTCTTTTCACAGTAACTAGGAAATGGATCAACCTCAGTGTCCCTCAACTGATGACTAGATAGTGAAAATGTGGTATACTTAAACCATGGAATTCTATTCCATTGTAAAAAGTGAAATTGTGACACTTGCAGCTGAATGGATGGAACTAGAAACTGTTATACTGAGTGAGCTTACCCAGACTCAGAAAAAGCAAATGACACATGTTCTCTCTCATTTGTGGATCATAGCTTCAAATGCTTAGATGTGCGTATATAGCCTGATGTAATTGCAAAAATTACAAAACTAGAAAGGGCCCATGGGGAGAGAGAAGAAGGAGCTTGAGAAAGGTGGATAGTAGGACATGGGCATTATTAAGGGGGAAAGGGGAAAAAAAGAGGATTTCTCTAATTTGGGAGGGACTATGCAGGGGTAGAGAGATAATAAAGAGATAAAGAATACTTAGTTGGTATGAAAAAAAAACAAAGGGAAATGTACTAATTCATAAGCCTACTGAAAATTACACATCATACATATATACATATATATGACTGCATGTGTGTAGCTAAAGGCTATATAACAGAAATCACAGTGCCAAGAAGGCAAGGGAAACTTCCCTTCAAGTTGTTTGTCAGGGTAGTTCAAGAGACTCCCAAAATAATATAAACTATTACCATAGCCATTGATTTCCTCCAAGAAGTTGAAATTAAGACCCTATTGCTGAAGAAGCAATATACTTGGACACAAGACTTGGAATAACAGAGCTATAAATGACCTGGAAACCTCCTCCTCAAAAATTAGCTCTTATATTATTAGAAGGTGCTGTGCAAGCTGATTAGGGAAAAAAACAAAACAAAACAAAAAAAAAAAAAAAAAAAAACAATCAATGGTCCTACCCATCTGTAAAACATATGAACCACATCAATGACCAGTTCAGAAAATTTAATCTATCAGTATAATAGTGTCAGTTTTATTTTGGGGATAACCAAAAGCTATCAAATCAGGCATAAGGTCCTCTCAATTGGAGGGAATCCATGTGTATATGACACTCTAACCATAGCCATGTATACATGGTTGGAAAGGTCATAGACCTTAGAGAAAAACCTACTATTGTCACTTTCCTGGAATGCTGGGTAAATGCGGCCTCTGGGGAAAAGAGAGGGTGTCTTTAGAGACCCAAAGAAAAACCGAGCACACTGGGGAAAGGGGGAGGAGTTGGCACCATTTGGGGGAACTGTGAAGGTGGGCGAGCAGGTCAAACCAGTCTGAGTAGACCCTTCTGCATGGATCCCTCTGGGTGAGATGGTATGGGGACAGGTGGCCAACTTCAGGCAGAGTATAGCACGGAAGAGCTGCTGTGGTTGCGCTGATCTCGAAGCTTAGTCAAAATGTAGAAGATAGACTATGGGAGCTTATGCTTTGTCAGCCACCCTTTCCTGGACATCATATGAATCATGCTAAAATCCAAATACAGTGCCTTACATTGCTTTGTCAATCAATGTCAGGACTGGGAGACCCTAGAGACCTTAGAGGGTGTGCTCAGGTCCCCCAAGGGAGGGAAAAGGGAAAATTTTAGTGAAACATAGACCAACATAATTTCTTTTTTTGTTGTTGTTGTTTTTGTTTTGCTTTTGGCCTTTTTGAGATAGAGTCTCCCTGTAGCCCCAGCTGTTCTGGAACTTACCATGCAGACCAGGCAAGGCTGGCCTTGCTTAACTAGTATTCTAAATATGTAATCTTATATTCACAGACAAGTACAGTTTTCACCACCCATCAAAGAAGTTCCTTTTTGCATAAATGGAGAATATTACCAAGTTTCATAGTTCATTGAACACAGAGATTATGTGCCTGTGAGGTTCCCTGCTCTAAGTGATACATCTACAACACAACCTCTATAGGAGGCTCGGGAAACATCACAGAAGAAAGGGGAGGAAGAATATAAGATCCTGAGGGACAA
Source organism: Nannospalax galili (assembly GCF_000622305.1). Classification (NCBI taxonomy): domain Eukaryota; kingdom Metazoa; phylum Chordata; class Mammalia; order Rodentia; family Spalacidae; genus Nannospalax; species Nannospalax galili. The sequence continues at coordinate 2,561,524 of NW_008330735.1, forward strand.
AACACCTGCCACCTGTTGCCAAAAATATACATCTGAGAAGGACAGGGTCTTCACCAAGTGCTGGGAACAAAGACTTGCAGGAGCAGAAGCCTAATCCTTACCTCTCCCCCTTGTACCAAAATTCAACTACAAGTGTGTCAAGAACTTCAAGTTAAAGACCTGGTACCCTAAAACTGCTAGAGGAAAAAAGGAAGCGTACTCTTCCTATAACATAGGTAATATAATGAAAATTGGTAAGTGGGAGCTCATGAAACTCAAATGCACAGCAAAGGAAACTGTCAAGTAAGGAGGCAGCTCACAGAATGGAAGAAAAATCTTGGCCAACACAGAAGTTATTTAAAAAGAGGTAATGTTCTGGCCTCTTATATGACATGGCAGCTGCACACATGAACTCAGGGACGACTTGAACAAAACCAAGAGAATTAAAAATTCCAACATCGATGGGGTAGAGGCACCCAATTCCCTATCTCTAGTTAAGGAGCTATTGGCAGTTGGAAGCACCTCAGAGAGGCAGTTTACTTTTTCTTTCCAAGGGGTGGCCAAGGGGAGGTTGCTCATATCTCAGTGGATAGCCACACACCCATGAGTACATGTGAAGTACCAATTTGATTTAGTGGGTTATGAAAACAAAGAGGACAAATTGGGGGGAATATGTGTTGGGGGACAGAAGGAATTGGAGGGAAGGAGTTAGAGATAGATATTATCATAATACATTGTATGCACACAAAAAATTTTCAAAAGTAAAAATACATTTTTTTTCCTAATAGTTTCTTTAAAAAGCTTCTAAAAGGCTTTTAAAAGACATGGAACAAAATATGCACATGAAGTGAATTTGAAAATCAGAAATCAATGTACAGTGAAGAATTGTTTAAAAGCCTGGTCAAACATCAGGTGTTCTGGAAAGAGAGGCATGTGAATCTCTGTGAGATCAAGACTTCCGTGGTTTATATAGTGAGTTCTAGGCCTTCAGCAGACCTTGTCTGAAAGAAAAAAATAAATAAAAGTAATAAAAACCTGGTCAATTATTAATGTTTCATAAAATAATTTAAGGGAAGTTAAATGTTTGAAGAAACATCAGGAGAACAAAAAAAACAAATCTTGGAATTTAAAAATATGGTGATTGAAACAATTACTTTAAAAATCGGTATCACAAAATAAATATAAGGCAAATATTCTAAATTAATACAAAAAAACAAAATAGAAATGAAAAGGAAAACATTACAGGTATAGAGGAGGAACTCCAGAAAAAGAGAATGTAAAATAAATAAAAATGATTTAAGACTGTTTTCCAAATTAATTGCTAAATAGATGTATCAATCACCAGGCTGATGCATGAACATAGGTGCTTAATGACCTATCTTTATCAAATTTTTAAAAAATATTATGTACAGACATTAACTGGTATAAATTTAAAAGAAATTGAGGAAGAGAGAAATCTTAATTATTCCTGTTTCAAATTTTATAGCTAGACAATTAAATCAGAATATAAAATAAAGGCATTTTCAGAAATGAAAAAGAGTGGCATCTTTGTATGTTTCTCAAGAAGTTATTGAAAATTTTGCTTCAGCAAAACAACAAAGGAGATCTACAAGGAGGTGGTTTTTGGATAAAGTGGGTAAAGATTCAGCACAGGAGATCCTGATGAGTTTTCTCAGAATGACAGTGGTGTCATCATGATGGTCATCAGAGTCACACTGGAGGAGTGCGGCAGGGTAAACAGACAGGTGCTGAGAGCTGTCATTTCCCATGCTGACTCTGCTCCCCACCAGACCCTTCAGTTTCAGGTTGCCTGCACTATATGCAGTGGAATTCCTGGCCTCACCCTTGGGTCAGCTTTGAGCACTCTTTCCATCTTTACACCACATAAAGCTGTCTTATTGCTATCACTCTATACATTAGGGAAGGGAAGGCAAGAAAGTTCATCAGACTCTGTTGGACTTGGGACAGTGGGGGAGGTGCAGATAGGGGAGTGATTCTAAAAACCATGAAATATATTGTATGAAAATTACAAAATTTCAATAAAAAAGAAATAAATTATGGAGCACTTCACCACGATTCTCAATTTCTTTCATAGTTTTCAGCATCTGCCCACTGACCTAACAGCAATAAGGCCCTGCTTCCAGATCTTCTCAGACTTCATCATTGTCACACTGGCAGATGACTAGGAAATCTGACCTGGATCTTCTCTCTTCCTGGAGCTTAACAAACAGTTATGCTCCCAAATCTGTAATTCCTATTCAGTATTAATTATCATGCACTCTCATTTATTTCTGGGATCATTTACTAAACAAGTAATAAGTATATTAAAAGAATTATGCATAATATTTGGAATATAGAGTCCTATCAATTTTAATTTACTTCTAAATGTTTTAAAAATGTCTTTGTATGGGCTGGGTGTGGTGGTGCACACCTTTCATCCCAGCACTTGGGAGGCAGAGGCAGGCGGATCTCTGTGAGTTCAAGGCCAGCCTGGTCTACATAGTGAGTTCCAGGACAGCTACAGGGAGACCCTGTCTCAAAAAGACCAAAAAAAAAAAAAAAAAAAAAAGTCTTTGTATGTTTTCTAAATAAAATGAAAAAATGAGAATATATATGCTCACCTACTTTATGACCTGACCTGTGATATGATGTTTTTGATAAATATGAAGTGTGTGCTGTTATACTTAAACCTCCCACACTAATGATTTTTTTCTAACATCACCTAGCTATTCATATGCTTCTCATTAATACTTTTATACAATGTTTCTTTCCCTGGCCAGTTGCAATGATAGGTAATTATCTACCTTGATGTAGGTGATTGAGTACTAAAATGCATTTCAGGTAAAAAATATGCTTCTGATCAAAAGTAGGAGCATAGACGTAGATCTGGATCCTTAATTCTATTCCATTTATCGGTTTCTGATTTTATGCTCCATTCATGCTGTTTTGATTTCTGTATCTACCCTGAAATCAGAGATGGAGGAAACATGAATAGCTTTACATACAGCCTCATATGTGAGAGGAGATCTTTGAACATTAGACAAGAAAATGGAGTTAAAGGTTGGTCTCTAATAAGTGTAGAATATCTAGCCCTGGATTGCAGGAAAAGTAAAGCTTCTGTTCTACTTTCAACTTCTAAATGGCCATCCTTATCTTTACCTAATGTTGATCTTCTTCCCAGTACCCAGAAGCAGTGATTACTTGAAAAAGCTATTTAGATTTGTTGCAGAGAGGCTTTTAAATTTTCATTTATAATTCACTTTGCTTCTGTAAACATTCCTATACAGATGTCTACTGTGGTATCTACAGATGGAGAAAAGGAAACAGAGAAATTACCTAGCTACATACTTTGGAAATACTATGTAAAGATTTGATTTCTTCTGATTTTCTGTTTATAGGAGGTTCAAAATTGGAAGAAAATAAAACTATGTACAGAAGCTATAAGCAGGACAATAAAGGATGGATGTAACTAAGTCAGTTCTCAACATAGCCAAGTGGTTAAAATGTAGAAATTACAATATTGGGGACTTTTGCATATATGCCAGTTGCTAAGTCTTTATAATAACACCATGGTTCTTACTCTTTAGACCTCTTTCCCTATTTGATTTCTCCATATGTTTGGACTAGAAGATTTTGACCACTTTTATGTAACTTTGTGTTGACAAGATCTTTCTTTCCTAGAGCCACTCTGCCTGGAGGTCACTATGTAGATCAGATTGGCCTCAATCTCACAGAGATCGCCCTGCTTATTCCTCTGCTTCCTGAGGACTGGGATTAAAGGTGTGCACCACCATGCTCAGAGTAACATTTATGTAACATTTTATTGATGTATTTTTTTATGTGCACGAGTATATTGTCTGCATGTATGTAAGTGCACCCGTGTTATGTAAAGCCCATGGTGGTCAGAAGAGGGTATCAGATCCCCTGGTACTGGACTTTCAGATGGCTGTTAACTGCCATTTGACTGAACCCTGGTCCTCTGGAAGAACAGCCAGTGCTCTGTACCATTGAACCATCTCTCCAGTCCTTAATTTATTTTTTTTTTCTTGGTCTAAGGTTTGTAACTTTCTAAGTTACCTTTTTATGTTCAGCAATTTCTCTCTTCACTATTGGGAATTTTGGATGGCGTGGTGATAATTTTCCACTAAGAATCACATCGCATGTATCTCTAGTAAGTTACCTATCTTTTTGCTTGACACATTTTGGTGAAATAATTATGTATGTTTATATATATCTGAATTTTGTCATTGTCTTAATTTCACAAAGGGACTATTTATAAAATAATTATGTAAAAGTTATTAGAGATGCAAATTTCATCTTAGCAAAGCATACTACATGAAAGTGATTGCACGGTTACCAATTAACTGGATAAGAAAGAGGCTTCTGCCAGCAGCTATTAATAGCAACATCCATGTCCCTATTGCCAACATGTTAAGCACTTGTTCTGCAATATAAAAATAAATACCACAAAATAATTTGTGAGTGCATACTGCATATAATACAGTCTTCTGGCACATTGGAAATTGACACAACTCTAGAGAGAGATCATTATGGCAGAGTTTAGCATACACTATTCATATTCAAAGAACAGTATCAAAGGGTGAAAAAAGTCTCAGTAGTTTTCCTTCTTGATAAAGAATACAGGGAATGGAGTCATCTCCACAAATCTCACAAGCATAGAGTTCTACCTCCATTTTCATCATGATAACTGTTGTATATCAGAATGTCCAGACTCATTATATATAACATTAAAATCAGTTCAGTACTAAGGGCATCGTTGAACATTTCCATTGATAGCCCGTTTTTTGTCTTTGTCATAAAGATCTGACATTTATTGAATGAATCTTTACTGTGTACTACACAAGTACTTCTCAAGGTTATGATACTTTTAACTCTGGAAGCATATGATTTAGTTTTAGGTAGCACACTGACAATCTTAAACAAACACACATACATATACATGCACACACAAAACAAAAACAATAATTTATTTTAAAGTACGTAGGAAATGTAGCTGAAATCCTAAATTTAGGACTTGATGTTGTGATAAATGGAATAAAGCAAGATAAATAACACTCTAAAATGTTTTGTTTGTTTGGCACTAGTGCACTTTGGAGGTAATTTAATATGTGCATCAATTATTAACAGCATCATGGCACCATTTTAATATTAATTCAGCCTTGTACTTCTAATTTTTATTATTCAAAGATTTTAAATATGTGTTTATTAATTCTTTGGGATTTTTTTCTGATCGTTTTTTATTGAGCTTTTAAAATTTCATACATTTTCTACTCAAATCTAGACACCCCCCTCCCCCATCCATGCCTCCCCTATCCCCCACTGTACCCTATGCACTCTACCATACATGCTGAGTCTTATTCATTCAGGTGTTTATACCCAAGTGTCCTTCAGTATAAATGTGTCCACTAGAGTCTAGTCAGCCTATCCAGTGGTCATATGTAAGTCATACACTCCCTCATCCAGCAGCAATCAGTCTCAAATAGCTCTCTATCTAGTGCTGACCCACCATCTATTTCTCACCTTCTCTTTGGGCCCTTGTTTAATTGAGCTGACATGGGTCCCATGCTTGATGCCATAGCTGCCACAGGCTCACAGTGGTCTGGAAGCCTCCACCTTCCTGTGTTTATGAACCATACCTGGCTCTTACAATCTTTTTGCCTCCTCTTCCGCAATTGTCCCTGAGCCATAGGTGGGTGAGGTTCCATATATGAGTCCCATCCTACACTCTACAGTTTCTTATTCTCCAAAACTTGGCTAGTGGCCTTCTGTGTGCATCCACACTCTGATGTACATGGAAGCCTCACTGGTGACAGTTGAGGGGTGCATTAGCCTTCTTTCGCCCCCTTATTCTGCTATGTTCCATGAACCTTGGTTATAGAGATTTGACTACAGATGTGTGAGCACCTCCCAGGTGTATCTTCTCTATGCCTGACCAGATGTGCAACTCTGCAGTAGTCTCCATCTATTTCAAAAAGAAGCTTCTTTGATGAGTGCACATTTGTTGCTCTAAGGGAGGTCTCTTCTAACTGGCACCACATTCCTTACCAAGCAGCTCCTAGGTATACATATGCATTAATGTTCAGACACTCTACATGCATTTCTCATAATAAAAATAATGAAATTATGTAATTTGCAGGTAAATAGGTGGAGCTAGAAAGTGTTATACTAAGTGAAGTAACACAAATGCAGAAAAACAAGTAAAGTATATTTTGTGGATTGTAGCACTAATCCCTTATTTGTGAGTAAACAAATTCTGATGTAACTCCAGGAGCCAGGTAAAGGCAAAGGATACATGGCAGTAAAGGAAAAGAAATAAAATAGTAGGTTAGGGATAATAGGAATTCTTTGGGAATTTTATGCAATATATTTTAATCATGTTCACATTCAGATCCTCCCAGAGGCACAGCCGCTTCCCTATGCAACAACACTGTGTCCTCTTTTTAAAAGGTTTATTTCCTTTTCTTATGTGTGTAAGCGTGTGCCTATGTGAATGCCTGCCGAATGTGTGTGGTGGCCAGATTCCCTGGAGCTTGAGTTACAGGTGTTTATGGGCTGCTTTATTTGGGTGCTATGAGCTGAATTTGGGTACTCTTGAAGAACAGCAAGTGCTCTTAACTTCTGAGCTATCACTTCACCAACCCCTCCCTCCCAGGGGTGGCCATCCAGATCAGCACAGATGACCTACCCGGATCCACACTCTTAATGCAGACTAACTCGGGGCTGGAGAGATGGCTCACCTGTTAAGAACACTGACTGCTCTTGCAGAGGACCTGGATTCGATTCCCAGAACCATCCTTAACTCCAGTTCCAGGAGAATCCAAAGCTCTCTTCTGACCTCCAAGGCATTTCATGACACGGATGCACTCACATACATGCAGGCAATACCCTCATACACATAAAATAATAAAAATTACAAATGAAATATTTTTTAAAAAAGGAAAACTAACTCTCCCTCCTCCAGAAGCCATAAATTGTCCTTAGTTAGATATGGGGCTCATGTACTCCTTTCCAATGTATGTTAGAAGGTTCACTGGTTTAATCCTGTGAAGGCCTTGCACAGGCAACCACAGCTACTGTGAGTTCAAGAGTGCAGATAGTTTCATGTCAAGAAGATACTGTTTTGCTCTGATCCTACTGACTTCTGGCTCTTTCAATCTTTCTGCTCCTTTCCCTCCACAATGGTCTCTGACAGTTGAGGAGGGGATATCACACACACACACACACACACACACACACACACACACACTCCCTTTGTGTCTGAGTACTCCTCTTACACATACTCTCTGCACTTTAACACGCTGTGAGTTTCTGTGGTGATCATCACCCACTGCACAAAGAAAGTTCTGATGAGATCTGAGAGACAGATACATTAATTTACGAGTACAGAGGTAGAAATTTGGAGGGTAGTTTGTAATTCTGTCCATTAGCAGAATACTACTATTAGGTTTACCCCAGTGACCTCTGAGCTCTCCAACCATGGATTCCTGACCCCAAAGTACAAACATTGAACATTCTCAAAGTTATAGCTCTTAATGCCTGATCTTAGATTTGTTTGTTTAATTTGTAGTACCTAGAAAAACCAGGACACTAGAAAGAGCCCATTGGTAGGGAAGGAGAAGAAATGTCTTAAGTGAGAGGAGATAGTAGAATAAAGGTTATACAAAGAGGAAAAGGGAAATTATGGGAGGGAGATTTAAATGGGGACTGGATGGAAGGGAATTGCAGAGGAGGCCATTGGGGAAGGTATAATTAACATTAAGGATGTTGTAAAAACGATATACATACATACACACACACACACACACACACACAC
>NW_008330735.1:2569455-2578633 GCF_000622305.1 Nannospalax galili
ACACAGGGAGCTGTGCTCATCCCAGAAACTATAGGTTGGCATATAAAAAGTCCAGTGCCATGTGTAGGATACATTCCTTTGAATTGTCAGTCATCGCCTAATAATACAGGGGGTTGCCATTATTCTTGATTACTCACCAGAATGTCATAATAAGACTATATTGCTGAAGACACCACACAAATTGATCATAGGACATAGAGAAAGCAAGTTGATATTCATCAGGAAGCTTCCTTACTCCTGGCTACCTTTCAGGATGCTTGAAGTTGTTATGCAGGCTGCCAGAGAGAAAAAACAGCAACATCTGACCCAACTCCTAAACTGCAGTAACAACTGGAATGACCAGATAGGCCCATGAGTGCAATGGTGACATGATGTTATGCGGGTAAAGCAATCACCTTCTGATGAGATTTAAGGCCCACTCTATAGGTGAAAGCACATGCTTGGTACTATACAAAATATTTATTTATTTTTAGCTTTGTGTATATGCCATATGCCTGTGTGAGCATGAGCATGTTTATAGTGCCTGCAGAAGCCAGAAGAGTGCATTTGATCCCCTGGTTCTTGAGTTATCCAGGTGATTGGAAACTGGATGAGGGGATATGGGTACTGGGACCCCAACTTTGGTCCACTGCTACAGCAGCAAGTGCTCTTACCCACTGAACCTCCTCCCCAGCCCTCAGAATCTTGTACTCTTAAACATGTGTGTTCTTTTCTCAATTACTTTTCCTTGCTAGTTATGTCTCTGAGTGTTAGCACATCATATCCAAACTTTTATCATTGTGATACAGTGTTCTTTGGAGTCTTCTTTTGTGTTCAAGTCTTTTATTCTTTCTTTTTTTTGGTCTTTTTTTTAAGTATGTTGTCATTTAAAACTATTTCATAGTCATGCATTTATTCAGGTTGTGTTTAAATGTGTCTTGTTCCTTATTCTTTATCACTGTTAATTAAAAATGTATGTCTTTGACATTGAAACTCAAGATGCTAATTTTCACTGGAAATTAGGTCTCCTCAACTTAAAAAAAAAAAAAAAACTAGTCAAGACAGTTTTTCTAACTTCAAAGTCCAAAAGTGTGCTTTCCTGAGATTTCTACCTCTGTTCTCTTTCTACCTGTACTCTTTCGTTGGGCTTCCTTTGCAGAAGTTTTCCTGCAATGACATCATTAGAGCCCAGTTTTTTTAAGTTTTGAGAGTATGCACACCATAGATGGATCCAGCCCCTTTCATTCTTGCTGAAGACCCACTATTATCCTGGGCAAAGCTCTTTGGTTTGTGGCCATCATTCCCAAATTAGCCTACCAACCATCCCAATGAATTCCTCTCTTTATTTTCAGGGTGCTCTTGTTTTTACATACATAATTCTCTCCATTGAATTTTTCTGTTTTCTTATACCAAACATACTGTGTAATTCTAGGTGACTTTTCATTATTGCTTGTGTTTTGAGTGTTCTGGGGATAATTTCTACCTAGTTTTGCTTATGCTACTTTTTTCCTCAAACTATGTAGGAGTCCAACAAACTCAAAATTATGCCCTACCACTCCTTCTATCTTCCCACAATTTGCACAGATGGAGCTTCCAAAGCCCATCTGCTTCATCTCCTGATGACCAAGTATATACACTGAAAGAAGGTAAGTAAGAGTGGGGGAAGGCAGAAGGAAGCAAGTTTGCAACAGAGAGAATGTATATTTATCTCTTATCATAACATCTCATATCTCAAACTGATCAGGTTTACTTGTATAATTTCTCTTCCCTAAGAAACTCTATCCTCTCCAGACTTCTCACTACTCACTAAATAGTCTCCATCTTCCATATGAGTCTGTTAAGAATAGAATGTTCATTTGGTCTGGCACACACGTTTCTGGAATGCCATGCATAGTAAAAATGGACCTCAACACTTTGTTTCATTGCAGAGAATAAACCACCTTCAACCCTAATAGATAAATATATTATGTTACTTCTGTTGCTAGATAGAATTATCCTTTTAGAAATAGTACGAAAGCAACAAAAGCCAAAATCCCTGCTGTGGTTTTTCTCTTATCCCTTTATTTGTAGAATGAGACTTTTTTTTCATTGTTCAACATTTTCTTTAATCAAACGTCACATACACTGTGAAAAAAACACAATATTTTCTTAAATGAACTACTACTATATTATAATTAAGTAACATCACATTACCTTAGTCAATAATCTTGTAATTCAGTTTGCATTCCATCATGATAGGATATTTTCTAAATTCCTGAAATTATGACAAATTATCTAAGGCTGGATGAAAAATATTACTATAAACACTGGAAAAATATTTCTAACAATAGCAACCCTCCCAAAATTCCATAATAAATAGGAATAGAATGAGAAATTTTAAAAGAGCATGTATTTTTAGCCAATGAATATGCTGTATTTCCTTAGGTACACCTTTAATGGTAAAGTAGCAGAGAAGTGGATAATGTACTCAGTTAACAGACTCAAGATGACTAATCTCTGGAAGAGATATTCATTCTACTGGCTTCCTTCTCTCCATGTGTTTGCCAGGGTCTGTTCAGAATACAGAACCTGCATTGTAGACCTCTTAGGAGTTGCAGGAATGGGAATGAAAGAATATTTTCAGTGCAAATGAAAGGAGCCTGCTTCAAGTTCAGGTCTCATTCTTTAATTGTGAATGAAAGACAAGGTTTAGAGTGACACAGGCTGAGAGTTGAAATAGTAGCCTAGACTGACAGTGTATTTATCCAAAATGTCCCCTGACAGTCACATCTGTGCTACAAATATGCACATGTGTACGCACATATCCTCAGACACAAGTATCTTTGTCCCTGAAATAGGTGAAGGAGAAGAAATTAAAGAAAGAACTCCTAGAATATATTTGATATTTAGTTGCTGAGAAATTCACTTTGATATCTTTAGAGGAAATGAAAGATATTAAACCACATTCCCTTCAGCAAATGTATTCTTCAGATCTCAAAGAAAAGATGATGTTCAGAAAAAAAATTTTATAGGATTTAAATTTGATTCCCATTTTTGATTTTCAATTTTATCTGAACTCAGGCAGTGGACAAGAGAAACAGTAATATATAATCAAGCAACTTTTGCTGATAGTAACAAATATTTAAAGCTCCTTATTGTTTGCCTTTAAGCAAATATAAAAAGGCTACCCATTATCCATTACCAACATTAGTGATCTGATCTCAAGTTTACAGTCAATGTATTTGCAAAATCAATAGCAATAACTATAAAAATAGGGACCTAATAATTAAGTAGGCTGAGGAAGGGAAATTCAGTGATAAATACAAAGAAATATTGTTATATACTAACAAATTAAATAATTTGTTTTTATCAGAGCTTAATATAAGATTTATTTTAATAGACATTTGTATACATGAAGACCTCTGTGCCAAACACATAGATACATGATATATATGTATATGCATATATATGTATATATGCTGAAGTGATAGACAGTCAATGAATACTCATATAATTATTAATATATAAGACATACATACTTAATAGGAATTTTATTATCCAAGGAAAAAATGTTCTCAAATCATTATATTGATAATATTATACATGGGAATAAATGTTATATGTTAAATAGTCACTTAGAATTTACATATTATAAAAAAGTCTCTAGTTTCACTTCATCCTCACTTAATCATAGATTTTGTCTCCCTCAGACATCACCACATCTATAGGTCTGTCTTTCCTACATATGGAAATCCAAAATAAATATGGTTCAAATTAAAATGAAATATAATATTCTGAGAAGATTAAGAAATTTATGAAACCTCCAAATGGGATGTTGTGCATAGTTATTAATCTTCTTAAGTACAGATTCAATTGGAAATCCAAATGAGATAGAACTCTATCATAACTTACAACTTTAAGTAATTGATGTAAATGATGACCATAGTAGGTACTTCAAAAGAGGATTTAAATACTATGATATAGAAAAGAAACTGGAAATGCCTTTAACTTTTTTTCAAAATATGTCTTTATAATACTATGAAAGGAGAAAAAGAATGTTTCATTTCAAAAATTGACTCTAAAAATTAGTTCATGGCTTCATTTAGAATATCACCTTCATTAGGTGAAGAATCAAGCATTCAATAAGATTGCTTTACGTTTTATTGGAGTCATGGTAGGGGTTTTTTCCTATTAACTGTTCTCAGATATTGAAGATTTCTAGGATTCTTCCCAACGCTTGTGGCAACACCAATCTCTTTATCTAGCGATTCATCTCTTTACTGTTCCAAAGAAGAGACTAAAACAAATAATTCCTATTTTCTATCTAAATGTTGAAGTCACACAGTCCTGTCACTTCTTCCATTATGGTTCCTTTCATGTGTCTTTTTTAAAATTTCGTGTATTATTTTTAATTTATGTGCATGGGTGTATTGCACGTGTGTAAGGGCATCCATGTTGTGCAATGCCTGCGGAAGTCAGAAGAAGGCATCGGATCCCGTGGAACTGGAGTTCCAGAGGATTATTAGCTGCCATGTGGGTGCTGGGAATCAAATCTGGGTCCTCTGCAAGAGCAGCCAGTGTTCTTAGCCGCTGAGCAATCTCTCCAGCCCTTCACGTACCGTTTTTTAATATTTCTGCATCCACTTCCATTCAGACTGGGCTACTCTGACTGAGCCTTATATTTAGTGGGCATAACAGAAGCATTCGTTCTCTACAGAGGATGCTGCTGAGAAATAAGCGTCTGCTAACTTAAGGTAACCCTTCCTACTTTAGTTGGTAATGGTTCAAAGTAGCAGTTTGCTGTAATTATTGCTAGTGTGGACTTCAGAGCTAGAAAGGGCTCAATGTAAAGCCCAATTTGATAATAATTAAATGCTTTTTGCTGAAGGTTATTAAATATATCTAAGCCTTGTTTACCTTATCTGAAACTCCATAATATAATTTTATACAATAAATGTTCATTGATTGAAAATTAAACATTCATTGCCTAACACATAGAAATCAGACCATAGTTAGTTATAGTGAGCTTCTTGTTATAGCTGTGGTTCATGGCCTTTATGTTTATTGTAGATACAGTATAATTGCAAATGGACGGTATATTGCAGTTACATGTTGAACCAAATTATGTATAGTTAATTGAACATAATGAAATTCAAAGCTAGTCCTAAATGCTCAGAAACTGAAACACCATGAATTAAAATAAAACCAATGCATTAAAACTCTAGTAACTTAATCCAATTATTTAAAACTGTATTTGCAAATATATTTCTCTAATACATGTTGTTTGATTTTCTTTTACTGAAATCTTTTCTAATTTCCTGAAAATGTCCTCAAGTCTATGTACTTTCAAAGGCTTGAATAAAATTTGTGTTTCCCAGTTTTGATGTGGGAAACAACTTTATCAAGGGATCAGTTCATCCACATAAACTGTCTTAGTGTAATTAGGGTGATATTCCAGAAGCTTACACTTATACATTCTTGGCAAATGAGAAAGGAAGCCTGATATAATCCACCACATGGTTATCTCAGTGCATATCATCTGAATATAAGTGGTGAATTTTAAGATACTTGTTTTCTTCTTTCTCATTACTTCCCAGCATTCATAGCCACTAGGCAGTATACGCCCAGATTTCTGAATGGTGGAACATGGAGCATAGTTCATATTCTTTCTGACCTCAAAATGAAGATAAAATACAGATATTATATCCACTGGAATGTGTATAGCTTCTTAACACTAGAGAATCATTCAGGGTGCCAGCATAAGACAGTACACCCACATTTGTAAGACTCTGACAGGGGTTGGTATAGAGCCCTCAGATTAGTAACTGCAGAGCTGCTAGCTTCCCTAGGCCTGAAGTAAAGAGGACAAGAGGCTCCTGGACTCTGGATAAAGAGCCCTAAAGAGGTCATCTGGACAGGAGTAAGGACCTTTCATGACAACATTCAGTTAGTTTGAAACAAGCACCCAGGAGGGAGAACCATGCCATATTAACTTCCTCATTCCTCCCTCTGATAAGATATCAGAACTTATATTTGACAGACCTCTTCAAGAAGGCAGAAGATAAGGGGGTTATCTCCATGTAGTCCATAAATCTCAGGCCCCTAAATACAAAAGTCTGAATGTGGAGTAGAGAATGGTTCAGGAATGTCAGAAGCTAGACCTGCCACAAGTGGCTTGTGCCTTCTACTGCATTCTCCCCGCAAAATAGCCTGTGAACCTAAGGGCTATTTGAATGTGGTTACACATGCATAAAACCCTTAGAAAAAAAAAAATCTTCTATAACTGGAAGAAATATGATCTGTCTTTGGATCCTGATACTTGAGTTGTTCCTTTAAAAATTTCAATTTCTTGTGTTCTTAGGTTTTATACATTTACAACATATAGGAATTTACACCTTAGAATCATGCAGTTTAGGTTAAAACTTGATCCTCAAATATACTCCAAAGAAGTGCGACTCTCAAATTAAAAACTAAAGGGTCCATGACTATGCAAGTATAGCAATATAACTTTCTAGACCCTGTAAGTTTCAAAAATCAAATGATGTAAGAAGGGTTGGTTAAAAATGGGGGTACTTAACCTGGGGAGGGAGCAGGGAGGTTAAACAAGGAGAGAGGAAAGATAGATAAGTTTAGGTGGTATAAAAAGGGAGAGGGAAATATATTAACTCAGAAACATCTTGAAAATACACATACAGTATTTGAATATTAGTGCATGTGTATAACTGAAAGTTATGCAATAAGAAGCAGCAGCAGACAGAGAAACCTCTTTTCAAGTTGTTAGTCAAGATATTCCAAAAGACTTCCCAAATAATACAGGCTATTGCCACAGTCCATGATTACTTCTCAGAGCTTAAAGGTAAGACCCTATTCCTGAAGACAGGACATATTTCAGACACAGGATTTGGTGAAATGGAGTTGAATGTACCTGGAGGCCTTCTCCCTGAAGATTAGCTCTCATAGTTCTAGAGGATACTATGCCAACTGCTTAGGAAGAAAAATCAATCAATGGTCCAACCCAGCTGTAAAGTCTAATAGCCACAATGACTGGCAGAGCAAACTATCTCTATTGGTGCAGTAGTGGCCCTTTCATCTTGGGGGTAATCAACAGGTATAAAATTGGATTTAAAGCCCTCTCAATGTGAGGGAACTTATGGGTGTTACTGCAAATATAGCCAAATACATATAGCTGAAGGGGTCATAGACCCTGGAGAAAACCTTGTCTCTGTCAGATCTCTAGACAAATGAAAATTCTTACTGTACGCTAAATATGGATCCTTATGTTTACAGACAACTATGCTGTATACCACTCATCAAGGAAGCTTCTTTTTTGCAATGGATGGAGGCTATTACTGGTCACACACAGAACATATGTGTCTGAGAGATGTCCATTCCTAAGTGACACATCTACATTGAAACATTGACACCTAAGGCTCATGGAACATAGTGTGGAACAGGGGATTGGATACATTCCTCAGCTCTCATCAGCAAACCCTCTTCATACAACAGAGTACGATGCTCACAGTTCACATCTGGCCAAGTTTTAGAGAATAAGAGACTGCAGAGTGCATGTCCCTGAATTGGACTTCTATGTTAAACCTCACCCATCCATGGGTCAGGGACCATTGCAGAAGAGGGGGTGGAAAAATTGTAAGAACCATGGTTATTGCAGGAACATAAAGAAAAGTTCATATGAGCTTGCAACAATTGTGAAGGCATGCACAAGACTCATGCCAACTCTATCAGACAAAAAAACCCAGTACAGAACTAGGGAAATGAGCAGCAGGTTCCAATCCTAGCCAAGGAACTATTGGCAACTGATTACTGCTGGGTGAAGAGTAGATCATCTTTAAGGGAGTGACTCTAGATACGCTGATTAGATTCCAGTGAGTGATCTTGCACCGTGGAATATCTGGGTACAAAATCTTGACCCAATAAGACTTAACATAAATGACAGAATGCATAAAATACAGTGAGGGGCTTTGGGGGAGCAAAGATTGGAGAGGGAGTCTAAATTTGATTAAGATTTATTTATGAAATGCACACAAACTCAATAAAAAACTAAAGAAGGTTATTGGACTAAAACAACCAGGAACCAGAATTAATGGTCTGTCCTTAGAAGGCAGTTAAGCTTTTGCTGCTCTAAAAATTATCATAGACTTCTTTGAAGCAAAAATAGTTTTGTTTCCTAATTGGGCAAACTTCTTGTTTATAGAAAATTAATGTCATAAAGTTTGAAGATCAAGACATGATCAAAATTCCATTTGAGGGTAATATATGTGTGATTAAGTTATCTCTACTGCAGATAAAGGTACTACACTATTTATCAAGACTCCAACCTGACCCTCCCCTGAGTATGTTGGAGATTAATCACTGACATAGTGACATTGCTCAGAATTAGGACATTTCCAGAAAGGACGGTTTTTATTGAAAACATACCTAGGCTATGCATAATCAAATGCTCAAAGATTATCTGACAAAGGTGAAATTCCTTATTGTTCAGCCTGAATGTTCACAACCTCCTCTTCCTCTTGTCCTTCAACAGGACAGAATTCACTAAGTAAGTAAGCATCAGACTAAATTACCTCTTTTAATTCCATAAGAACTATGTAGAGAAAAATGAAGCTGTTTTCAACAACCTAATATTTATAAAATCTTATCTTCTTATGGCTGAGATGCTCAGTGGTTAAGAGCACTGACTGCTCTTGCAGAGGACCTGAGTTCGATTCCCAGCACGCACATGGCGGCTATGAACAGTCCTTAACTCCAGTTCCAGGAGAGTCCAAAGCCCTCTTCTGAACTCCGCAGCATTTCACGACATAGGTACAGTCATATACATGCAGGCAATACACTCATACACATAAAATAAAAATAATAAATAATATATATATAATTTTATCTTTTCAGAGACTTAATTCTAAACATTTTTCCCTATATCAGACTACTTCCATAATTTTTATGCGCTCAGTTTTTGATACAGGAATGTTACAAAATGTACTTTACAAGTAAGCGTATTTGGTATAAAAATCCCTTTAGAGGTCAGAGAAGTCACAGGATGAAAAAGAGGAGGGTGACACCAAATAGAAGGATTTAGATATACACTGTAATAAAATCCCTAATAAAACTAGACATACTCAGTATCAAATGAAAGAACAAAAATGACACTGTAAAAACTGCTGCTACACAGAGAAAATTATATGAGCAACATAAAAGCCTCTTCTTA
>NW_008330735.1:2578652-2579063 GCF_000622305.1 Nannospalax galili
AAAAACAAATGAATATAAATATATCTAAATTTTCAAGAGGACAAATTTTAAACAGGATTTTATATATACATATATATATATAGTGAATGGTTATCAAATCAAAGCTAAACATTATTAAGGTGAGCATTAAACTTCTTAATACTTATTTAGATTAAGTTAGAATTAAGATTTCATTAGAGAAGACAGAGGCAAAAAGTATTGTAAAGCTGAGTAGAATTTCTATGTTGGAACTGGATAAATAATTATATTGGTTCTCAATTGTCACTATGAGTCAAAATCAGCTTAGAAAACTAGAACCAAAATCAATAAAATAAAATAAAAATCATAAAATCAAATAATGACTCTTCTGAATCTTCTACCTCCCTTGTTCTGGGGTGGGACTGGTTAGTAGTAATATTATTATTATTATTA
>NW_008330735.1:2579218-2580596 GCF_000622305.1 Nannospalax galili
ATTATTATTATCATCATCATATTGTTTTCTCAAGGCAGTTTGTATAACTGTGGCTAATACCACTGAGTTAATTAAGCCTAAATCATTGTTTTATAAGTAGGAAACATACCAGAGAAATTATATGATCTATATAGATCACCCCAACAGTTAGTAGAAAGGAACTGGGACTTGTGATTAGAGAGCATGTGTTTGACTTATGCTTTTCTTACTGCAAAAATTGTGTGAAATTGTATAATTATCTATTTCATGATGTTTACTGGAAACATGAGAATAAAATACCTACTTAACTGTTTACACATTTGCAGAGAGGATCAAGTAACATAAACAAAATGAAATTACCTTGTAAAATTCAAAGTACTACACAGTATGTGACATTGATTTTGTTGTTTGCAGTAGAGGCAAGACTAAAGTACATGTCTCCATGCATTTTATTTCATTTGTTGATACTTTGTAAATTACTTGTTTGTACCAGTGACCTTATTACACAACTGTGCTGGATAGCTTTAGTGTTAACTTGACACACCTGGGTTGAGGGAGCCTCAATTAGAGAATTGCCTCTATTGGACTGGCCTGTGGCCATGTTGAGGGGCATCTTCTTAATGAATGATGTGGGAGGGCATCCCTGGGTAGGTGGGCCTGTGTTCCATAAGAAAGCAGGCTGAGCAGGGGCCAGGGGGGCAAGCCAGTAAGCATGTGTTCCTCCATGGCCTGTGGTTCATCTCCTGCCTCCAAGTTCTTGCCCTAAGTTCCTACCTTGGGCTCCTTGATGAACTGTGACCTGGTAGATGTAAGATTAATAAACCCTTTCCTCCCTAAGTAGGTAGTGGTCAATGTTTTGTCACAGCAATGAAGAGACAAACTAAGACAGAAATTGGTACCAGAATGGGATATTGCTGTGATAGAACTGACCTTGGAGTTTTTGGGAGGACTGTGGAAGTATTTGGAACTTTGGGCTGGAAAGCTATTGCATGCTCAGAGTTTGTGCTGTGGAGCTTGGAAAAGTTATGCTGAAAGAGTTGTAGATGATGAAGGCCTGGCTTGTGAAGCTTCAAAGGGAAGCAGAGATTATCAGGGCTGCGCCTGTGATATTTTGAATTGAGAATCTGTGGGTTCTGGTTGGCTGGGGCTGAAGAATCAGTTGTGATTAAGAAGAGACCAGAACCTGAAGTAAAACCTTTGCTTTACTGGGACAATTGATGTTGGTTAGCTGGGGCTGAAAAATCAGCTGTAAGTAACAAGAGACCAGCATCACTGTGGTAAAGTCTTCTGGGAGGTATTTCCTCAGGGTCAGCACACAGAGGGGACCTGAACCGTCAGCTCTAGCTGGAAGCAGGACTTGGTAATGTGTAAGAGTCTCCTGCATGGTTCTGGTGTTGAA
>NW_008330735.1:2581102-2619690 GCF_000622305.1 Nannospalax galili
TATTCATATTTCCATTATTATGTCGATTGACTAAAAAAGAAATGTTAAGTTAATCATCATATCTTTGAAACAAATGTGAACAGTCACTAGGAACTGTGAGGAAATCATTGCAGGTAAATATGACCTCAAATTGTTAAAGAGCTTCCATTGAATACTTCATAAAATGCCAACACACACAATTCTGAAGTTTAAGTAATCAGTTCTTTTAACAACGTGCCTGAGCGTGTGTGCTGGAGAGCTTTAGTGTGTCAACTAGACACACCTGGGTTGAGGGAGCCTCAATTTGGGAATTTCCTCTATGAGAGGAGCCTGTGGCCATGCCTGTGGGCATCTTCTTGATGAGTGATATGGGAGGGCCCAGCCCACTGTGGGTGGTGCCACCCCTGGGCAGGAGGGCCTGTGTTGTATAAGAGAGCAAGCTGAGCAGGGGCCAGGGGAACAAGCCAGTAAGCAGTGTTCCTCCATGGCCTGTGCTCCAGCTCCTGCCTCCAGATTCCTGCCCTGAATTCCTACCTTGGGCTCCTTGATGAACTGTGACCAGGGAGATGTAAGCTGAATAAACCCTTTCCTCCCCAAGTTGGTAGTCATCAGAGTGTTTTGTCACAGCAATGGAGAAACAAGCTAGGACAACAACCATATCATTCACTGTTTAAATTGAATATAGTATTAACTGGATTACCCTCATGTGGTAACCATTAATAGAATTATGCTCCCAATGTTCTATACCTTCAACATTCAAAGTGTAGCTGGACCAAGAAACAAAAGCATTGACCTTACCAGACATTTTACATGAAAAGTAATCTCTCACACCTCACCTCATATCCACTGATTCCAAATCTGTAGTTTAATCAGTGTTCTCAAATAGTGATGTTTGAGAGGTACTGTTCTACAGAATCTCCGGATATCTGCCTGCTGAAATTGGGTTCAGTGCCATTTGGGCAATTCTTTACCCATTTGATTCTCATGATAGAAATTTGTGTAGGCTCTGATTATGTGGTCTGTTAGATGGAACCATGGGTAAAATTGCTTGATGCCAAGTCTAAGGACTTACATTCAATTTCTGGGACCCACATATTGAGAAGAGAGAACAGATTCCCACAAGTAGTCTCTGACCTCTGTACACACACCAGAC
Source organism: Nannospalax galili (assembly GCF_000622305.1). Taxonomy (NCBI): domain Eukaryota; kingdom Metazoa; phylum Chordata; class Mammalia; order Rodentia; family Spalacidae; genus Nannospalax; species Nannospalax galili. Next base: position 2,582,235 of record NW_008330735.1, read on the forward strand.
ACACACACACACAAAAAAAAAAATAAATAAATAAATAAATAATAAATAAATAAATAAATTTAATTTTTAGTAAAATGTTGTAATTCTACCTGAAACTATCTGATTCGGTAAACATTCCGTTCTTCTATTGAGGTGAATACCAACATTAATTGCATTTATTTTTTCAAATGCTCTTTAGATTTTTTTCCTCATGATAGTCAATTCTTAATAATAATTTTGATTCATTTAAACTAATCACTACTAGATCTTATGGAAGCATGGGGATTTACTATCCTCATTTTAAATGAGATGATTTGAACAGAAGTGATTAGACTTCATATGATCAAAGTCTCCCACTAAGTATACAACTTGTCTGTCTCTATTCTTCAAAGCCATAAACTCATTTTACACAGTCTAGGTTGACACTAATTTGTACTCTCAGGGGTGGCAGCACATCCAGCTTGATATTAGAATCATATCATCCTGGTTATGGAAGACACATCCTTGTAAATTTTAATCAGGATATAAAATTTAGAGCAAGCTAAAGGCATAGAACACAGTCTCATCATATAGACATAAAAGAAAGAAAAGGAGAAAACTGCTTTAATCTTACTTTTTCTCCAGAAACTCTGTGCTCCAATTCATTATAAGGTCTTAAATCATTCCCTACACTCTACACAAATTGGAGTGTTTTGTGGAAATTAAATAAGGTGAATTTTAACAAATGATAACTACATCAGTCACTCAGGCATCAACAGACCCTGCATACTGAGTGAGTGAAAATTTTCTGCAACCCCACATTTCCCTCCACATCTAATTGGATATAAATTGCTGTCTATTTATACTCAATCTATGAAGTGATGGCCATTGGAGAATGTGCTGGACTCCGGGTATATTGCAGTCAGGTTTTGATTAATTTGTTTGTGTGGGAGGTAATGATTTTTGAAAAGTGTGGCAGTAAAATGTGAGTGGGACAACAGGACCTTGCAAGGAAGACTTTTGTTTTACACCTTTTTTAAATGAGCAAGAATTAAGGATGTGTAGTGATTCACCTGGCTTTGGTGTGGGTAGGAGAAGGGGGGCTGCCACTGTCAATTTAGTTTTAGACATATAAGGATGGTGAGAGAAACTGAGATCCAGGAAATTAGTGAAAGCTTTTATGAGGGATGAATTTTCTCAATAAATTCCCGCCTTATTACATCTACAGTCTCTGCAATATGCCTTGAAAAGAAATGAAAGAATTAGCAAAATACAAACCTTAGTGCCAAAGATAATGTAATCAGCTACTTATTGGGGAGAGATCTTTTTCACCTCAGTTCAAGCAAGTATTTATAATGTCCTGGCTTATTCTTAATTTAATACTACATGACTTTTGATCAATTTCCCATTTTTTAAAAATGCTTTATTATATTTATTTTATGTGTATGAGTGTATTGCCTGCACGTATGTGAGTGTACCTGTGTCATGCAAAGCTGCGGAGGTCAGAAGAGGGCATGGCAGCCAAGAAACGTCCTTAACTTCAATTTCTCATTTTATGTAGGGATATTCCACGTTAAGTTGAAAGAAAACATTCACTGGTTCATTGATTATGACAATCTAAGAGTTGTCACATTGGCTATATTCTTAATATAATTCTCTATGGAAATATTCTCCTTGTGGATCTCCACCCACACTGGAGTCATAAGAACCTATTTCAGTCAAGAATTTGTGAGCAGTTTGCACAAATGTATTATTTCTATGGCTTTGTATGTGTTCCTACTTAGTTTATAAACAGAGGTGGTCCCAGTCCAAGTATCTCAGAATAGTAGAATTAACAGCTAGTGACAAAATAAAATGCCAAGAAATTTCACTTAAGGTAAATAAGTTTCTAAAAGTTTCCACTTCTCACTGCATATTATCGAGCAGCTGAAGCATTCTATGTCAAGTTCACACTGATTAGCTTGGTTTCATAGCCACAAAATCACTTAAATGTTTTAGCCTCTGCCAGAATATAACAGAGAATCAGACAAGTAGGATTCAAACTATAGTTGGTTCTATCTACCACTTCTTTATAGACAACCTTCAACTGCTTCAATATCTTCATCTATAAAATGTCTATTTCATTGTATTATTATACTGATAAAATGGAATATGACATGCCTAAAATATTGCCCCGCAGAAAATAAGATTTTTCAATAAATGGCACTTCTTCCCTTTAATTTTTATTTGAAAAAAATAGACATCTGGGTACAAATGCTTGACTGGATAGAACTTAACATGTATGGTGGAATGCATGAGGTCCAGTAGGGGGTTGGAGGGAGCATGAATGGGGGACGGGGTCTAGAATTGATTGGAAAATGTTATACGAAAAGTACAGAAGCTCAATACAAACTTTTTATAAATAGATCTCAGTATTTTAAGAGGATCTAAGGTCATAAAATGTATGTACACAAACACTACAATTTCCATATTGACTAGCAAAATATAGCAAAGGGTACCATATGGATACTCAAAGGTGATTTGTGATTGACATCTCTGAAACCCCATGGTCTGATTTATGCTTCTAAATATTATTAAGAAGTGAAGTATTACACAAACTTGAGATGCATCTCACTTTACCTCACATCCTCTGTTTTGTCAATTTATGCATGTACTATCTCACATATCTTGGGATTGATTTGAGAGCTCCTGCTCTTGGAGAAAGAAATTCAATTTTTAGCTGAAATATTTTAAGTCAAATGGCTCATTATCCCATCTCCAGCTAACATTTACTGAGACATACAGATATAATAATAACCCAGCCACATTACAATACTGTAATTCCATAAATGCAGCACATTCTGTCACAACGTTGCATGCATATCTGTGATGGTCTGATGTGCTTCCTATGTGAGTCCATAGAACCATACCAGTAATCACCGTACATATTGAAATTTTCATGTGTGGTTGCTAGAAACATAGCTTCTGGCTAAGTTCTTCAAGGGCTTCATTCCCCCATTCCTCTTCTCTCAAAGCTCCTACATGTGTCAAAAATCTAGCAAACAAAACCCCTAAGCTTTGGCACCAGTGCTAAGATCTGTTCTCCTTCAACAGTACCTATGTTGTACCCATTATTTAATTATTTCCTCCCTTAATCATCTGTGACTATATATTCTTGTCCTTTTCATATCTTCAGGATAGTATAGAACACTACACTAAACAATAAAGAAAACTATCACCAGTGCAGATTCACATCCACTTTGATTTTACCTATCAATATCTAAATAATTTGTACCTATTCTTTCAGGGTACGAGGAAAGATGTTCAAATTTTGACTTCTAAGCATGGCATTAAGTTGGCCCACTAGCTGCTGTTGGAAAGATAAACTGTTTCCTTCTTCACTGATTAATCTGCCATGGCAGATCAGTTTCAGTATTGGGCGTTCTGCTATAGCAATATCTGGAGCCCGAGGCTACAAACTTAAGAGTTCAAATACCTCATATATCTTGCAACAAGGTGTGATTCAACTATGCAAGAACAAAGTCCTTAGGCCTTTTGGGTGAAACTAACTTTCTATGATTTGTTCTGTTTTTATACTATCTATGACATCATATATAAAGTAACTAATCTTGATATATTGATTCTAAATATAAGATGAACATGCTATTATAACCTATAGATAGGATCACTTTTATAGCTACACAAATTATGTAATTTTGGGGTTGAGGAATGTAATAATGCTAGTAAATGTTATCCTGACCAGGGTTGTGATGGAGAACTCTCTTGGCCAAGTCTCCAGGTTGGTCAGCAGTATGTCAGTTTCTTCCATGGGCATGTTGTTAAGCAATGCCAAATGCAATCACGCCTATCAATTGCAGTGGTAGTCCAAAATGTTACATAAATAATTTCTCCCTGTGAGCTGATGCATCTCAATGGAGCAGCATGTACACTGTGTGTGAGACCTTGGTTCAGTTCTCAGTGCTGAGAAAAACAGTTCCCCTTTGTTTTAAGTATATGGTAAATCAAAATGTTTCTCTGTATATTTAGGCAAACAAATGTTAAAATGGGTACCCATTAGAAAAATGTTATATGAATTTTCTTCTTGTGTCCCTGTATTTTCCTATAATTTTGTTGGTAAGTTGAATTTGTTTTTAAACATGCCTCTGGACCCCATATTCAAAGAGTCAGATGCAGCTTTTCTTAGGAGCTACAGTCCAGGAATCTGCAGTTTTAATAAATACCTGGCATAATGCTGAAGCAAGCTATGCATGGAGGCAGCGCCTCAAGGGATGGCGGGTCTACTCACAACAGATGCTGTTGACTGTTTAACTGTTCAGCAGATGCTGTCAAATACCTTAAATATGCTTCAGTTATTTTATCAGAAAGAGAGACCAAAGAAATATAATAAGAAATCCAGAAATAGATCAAAGGACATATGGCAACTTGATATTCTAAAGGTAGCACCTCATATTTAGGAGGAGGAAGAGAACATTTTTAAGGAATTATATTAGGACAAACAGATAGTCATTTGAGAAAAAAAGATAAATTTGGATTCATACCTCACACATTATATCATGCACTAGATAAATGTAAATTGATCAAAAGACTAAATATAAAAATAAAACTGTGCACATAGTAAAAAACATCAGTGTGAAGAAACCTTAGACTTGATTGAGAAGTAATTATAATTAAGATTAATTCATTCTGCTGCATCTTATTTTAAATGTTCTTTGGGGAAATTAACTTTACAAGGAAAAATACTAATGTGACTTTACATAAAATGTTTATATAAAATTTCTTAAATAAATAAGACATATAGATATATAACAGAAAAGGAAAATTCAATATCCGGTAAACATTATCAAATGCCACAAGAGCAAGCATGCTGCTATCTTAGGGAGTGAATTCCAAAGTCCAAGTACATCTGGTGTAGACAGAGACAGCATACTGACTTCACATGCTGAGGCAAAGCAAGCAAATGGAAGAATAGTTAGCAAATAGCCTCAGTTGATCAGGGTAGACTCGTGCTCAAGCTATGGCTTTCCCTATATGCAAGGTCTGAAGTTATTGGGGTAACCTGCTTTGACCTAAGTTATAAAATGATTATTCTGGCTGCCAGGTGGGAGATAGGTTAGTGATGGGTAGCTCCATACTTCTTTTCTGCTGTTACTATTACCTTCTTTTAGGCAAAAACACAGGGAAAGAGGGGAGAGAGAGAGAGAGAGAGAGAGAGAGAGAGAGAGAGATCGATTTAACAGCAGAAAAAACTGGATTACAATCTGACTGTGACACATAGTAGCTGTGTGGCCAAAAGCAGTCCACTTACCCTCTAAATGCCTGCACCCTCATCTGTTGCATGGCTGACTGCAACAGTCATGTTAAAATTCTACAGTGTTGGTGCAATTAAATGAGGGTGTTTGCAGAAGCCGCTCACTTTCAGTACCCAATGGTGGTTTCTTCTCTCTCCTCTTTGCTTTTAGGCTTAACTGCCTAAAAGTCACAGAAAGGTGACAGAGATGACAAGCAAGAAGCACCTCCCTGCAAAGGTGTTGGGAGGTCCTTTTCTCAGAATCCACCCTGTTCTAAAAGATGTTCACTGGAAACCTTTAGTCCTTTTATTTAACTCACTCAGTGCTCAAAGTCCCTCCTGCCTCGTTTATTAGGCTGAATTGACTCTCTCTCCCCCTTTTTAAATGATCTTGTGTAAAACCTTCCTGGCAAACATACCTCTCCTGTATAATTTTCCTTTGACAATAGTTTCTACCATCTTGCCAAAAACTGATTACACCCTGAGGCCCATGATTGAAACTAAAAAGCTAAAGATGAAATTAAAAGTGGTACACTTTCTTCTTTAAAATCGCCTAAGAAATTCCTGTTATAAGGCTGTATGATTACACAGGGGATGAAGCCCCTAGAAACAGACTGTGTACAGGAAGACATTGCAGCTTATTCATGTATCTTCCTTACCTGCCATATTATTGGCTAAAATTTTCCATTTAACAGTTGTGTCATGCATGGGAAAAATTGCCACCCTCTGCCTATGACATACATTTATCCTATTTCCACAGATTTCTGGCAAAATCAGGTTTCCGCGGTTTCTCTCTTTCCCTGGAACCGCTTGAGAGCCATGTCAGTGGTAATCAGGTACACATGAGTAACAACTGTTTTTCTACTTCTTGGTCAGTGCATCTCTGTCATTAACACTGAGGTGACAGATCCCAGATCCGCCCTTGCAGAAAGAGAAGGAATTTTACAGAAGCTACAGAGAAGTGTGGAACAGAAAGAAAATAAATGGAAAATTAAAGTTGATGAATTGCAGAAGACTATTAAGCAGATGCAGTCTTCTTTACATCTTCAGAGCAAGAGCTAGAGCGATTAAGAAGAGAAAATAAAGATGGTAAAAATCTAAGAGAGCAAGAGCAGTTGGAAATGGAGCTGGAGAAGGCAGACATTGAATGAGCAGCTTACATGACAGAAGTCAGAGAGTTGAAGTCACAGTTAAATGAAACATGCACAGAACTTAAAAATGAGCAAAGTGAAAGAAAGGAGGTAGCCGATGATTTACACAAGGCCCAGCAGTCCCTGAATTTTATCCACTCAAATATTTCAATCAAAACTGCTGGAGATACTGCTGTTATTGAGAATAGTGGTGTTTCCCCAGAAATGGAATCTCCTGAGAAAGAGACAATGTCCACAAATCGCAATCAGACTGTCACACAGTTACAGCAGTTGCTTCAGGAAGTAAACCGGCAGCTCACAAAGAAGAAGTAATAACCAGGTTTGGGAAGGACGTACTTGGGAAACTATTCATTAGAGTATAACAGAAGGCATTGTATTATATTTTGCCAAATTAAATCCTTACTTTTTGTTTCCACCCTTTCTACTTTGTTGGACACTGAACAGAGTTTTATCTTTTCTAACCGTTGTTAGACTACTGATTTAAAGAGAAAAAAAAATTAAAAAGCCAACTCCGTAGACACCTCCAGAGTTTGGTTTTATAATAAAACTGTTTGAATAATCAGAACTATTTATCTACAGCAGGTTAGCCATAGTTTTCCTTTGCATCTCTTTGTTCCCATCGTCAAAGCTAGCAGATTAATGGTTGCCAAAAAGGAGATTCTTCAGACCAGCTCATTTTGTGTTTCTTCCCAGAGTAGCATCATAGCTGACATTTCTCTTGCAAAACTGCAAAAGTTGTGATTAATGCACTCTCCTGGGCAAGTCATTTATATAGCCTTTGGTGAAATAGGAGCCTCTTGTGACTTAAAGCTTTCTGGCCTTGAAAAGGAATTTATCCTGTGTATGCATAAGCAATGCAGGAAACATGGAATAAAGAATTCTCCTAATCAAGCCTAGCTGAGACTTTAATTGCATCCACTTTCCCATAAGAAAAAGTAATGTTATCCATGTTTATCTGCTTAGGGAGCCATAGGGGAATGATCAACTCTTATCTAGCATTAGACTGTTATGAATGGGCAGAATTAGAAATCTGTGGCAATGTCAGAGATAAGAAGAAGGCTGAGACTCTTCGCCTGAAATTAAGGAGGGGAATATTAACAGTTAAACTGTAGGGAGAGAAAAATTTGTTCTACCAGGAAATTAGGTTACTCTGAAGAGAATTCACATGTGAGAGAACCACTGCCTTCTCTACTGTTTTTGAAACTATTCAATGCCTGTATCTTAAAATTCTAACACAAATATAAGGCATAAATTGTAACTGCAATTCCTACGGGCCTTTTGCAAGACTTTCCTTTCAGATGTCTAGAATAGAATTTAAAAGAGATGACCACTATTTTCTTCACACAGATTCTACCAGATCACCGTCCCATACAGAATAATGCGAAAGCCTGCTTCCCACCACAGGGGACAGAGTGAGAAATGCTTGGCCTCTGTCCATCTGAGTAGAAATATGAAGACACTGTGGTTTTAGTCTGCATTTCTTTGATGATACATGAGAGTGAACAGAGTATCTGCATGTAAGAGCCAGTCGTGAATCCTGTAGTGTGACCTGTTTGGTCATATCTTTTTCTTACTTTCAGTGTGAACTATTTCTGTTTCTTATAGGTTTAGAGTTTATTGCCAGTAATTTGATATATGATTTGATTATCAAATGCTTTTCAGAGTTACATTTTATCTTTGGAACATTCATTGCATAGTTACAGTTTAAATTGCAAAAGTCATTTGGTAAAATTTATCCTGGTTTTAAAATTATGCCTCTTTAATTCTAGCACTTGAGAGGCAGAGGCAGAAGCAGGTGGGTCTTTGTGAGATCAAGGCCAGCCTGCTTTCCATAGCAAGTTGCAGGCCTACTGGTGCTACAGGGAGACTCTATCTCAAAAAAAGGCAAAAATGATTTTTTTACACCCCCGGACATTATGCCATGGTAAAAATAAAAATATTTTGAAAGTTGTTTTACCTAAAGTTGTTTTACCCAGAAGCTGGAGAAATGGCTCTTTATTCAGAGAGCTTGCTGTGGAAACATGAGGGCTTGAGTTCAAATCCTCAGTACCCATATGGAAAGCCAGGTGTAGCTGTAACCTCAGCATTGGGGGTTAAAGGGGGATAGGGAAATCACTGGGACATGCCTTCTGCAAGTCTAGTTCAATGAGAGACTTGTCCGAAGGGAATAACATAGAAACCAATAGAACAGGCATCAGATGTTCAGAGGTTCTCCTCTGGTCTCTCTACACATACACCTACACGTACACACACATACACCACTCACATGTAATATATATACACATACACATAATATATACATGTACCTACACACACACACACACACACAACTTATTTTGTCCATCTCCTTAGCAGTTTATGTTTCATATTTAAATGTGGAGTAATTCCAGCTTTATGATATAGGTGAGGACCACATAACCCAATATCATTCACTAAGTAATGCCTGGGTTCCTCACCAATATGAAATGCTCAAGTTTACCACATATTTTAAAAACTCAGTTTTAATTCTATTTATGGAATTTCTGATACCTTATCAATTAGTCTATGTATTTTATAACACTATACCATCTTAAATATTATTCCAGCTTTGTGTTTAAATACCTAGCAGTCCTGACCCCAAATCAAAATGCCCTGAACATTCTTATTTCACATAAAAATTTTACAGCATGAAACCAATGAACTAAATTGTTCTTTCTTTAAATTGATATTAAATTGTTAGTTAATTTGTAGGATTAATAACTAAATAGTAATTGCTAATGTTATTCTATGATTCCTTTGAATATTACAAATCTCTTTTCATTTCTTTCTGCTTTGGGTCTCATAGTGGCTAATTTTTATTTAATCAAGTGGAATTAGCTGTTGCCTAATCACTTCATTCAGACCTTTCTTTCCTATAGTCAATACCACTTTATTGATTTATTGGTTTCTGATGATTTTTTATCTTTACTCTTTACACTTTTTTAGTCTAAAACATTTGTATTTTGGATATCAGACACAGAGTTGATGTTAAGAGATCTGTTGTTTGCTTAGTTGGATTGTGAGAGTATCTGCATGTCTTTGACAGCTCTTTCTTGCCCTCCTAGTTTACTAGTACCAGACCTTATGAAACACCCTGAGTCTGTTTCTATGGTAAGGCTCATGGAGGGCCACATGAAGGGCTCTGAGTCTTGCATTGCAGAATATGTTTTGGGGTCACTTTTGAATGAAACAAAGAAAATTCTCTAATTGTAGCTACCAGTGCTTATGACCAACTATTGTAACTCTCACTTACATCTACTTCATTCTTTCTGGATTAGTCCAGTACCCCTCTAAAGTATTCCTCTCCACATTTACATAATAAATTTAGATACTAGGAAATTAGAATGTAGCATCCTTAAAAATTTACTTTCCATTAGTCACACAACAGAGAGAATAGAAAGTGGAAGAGCTGAAAACAGCCGAATTTGAATTCATTTCCTTCCGGTCCCTGCATTTATAGATTCTTGCCATGCTCCCAGTGTCTGAAAACACATCACACACAGTTGCATTCAACTGCTCTTTTGAGAGCACAGTATCTACGTCAGAAGCAAAGTTTCAGTACCTCGTGTAGTTCTGTGCTCTTATACATACTTTGAATTATATTTTGTCATTAGTATTACTAATATTTTCTGACTTCAGAGTTGTCACTGGTAACTAAAGATGAGGCAATTGAAATTCAGTGAGACTGAAATTATTGCTCTTGTTTGTGTCAAACATCCACTATATTTGTAATAAAGATTGAAATCAAGAGTTAATTCTTTTTTTCAAAACATATTTTTCTTCATTATTTTATACAAATTTTAAGGAGGAATTATTTTCACCAAGTATTTGGATTTCTTATTCTGAAATCCACAGGTATCCAAATGGTGCCTGCTATGAAGTGAATTTTTCTCCTCCAATCTCTATTCATAAACTGAAATCCTAACTTTGAATGTGATGGTTTTAGAAGATAGGCCACATTTTAGATAAAATTAGAGTCTTGGTGATTGAACCCTTATGAATTCAGTAAGTGCCCTTATGGCGGTTTGAATGACAGTGTCCATAGTTGATGACACTGTTTTGGGATGTTATAGGAGGTGTGGCCTTGCTGGAGGAAGTGCATCATTTGGAGCAGACTTTGAGAGTTCTTCAGCCTTGCCAGGTTTCCAGTTGCTCTCTACTTTCTGTGCCTGCTTAAAGATGTGAGGATTTAGCTTTCTGCTCCTGCTTGGGTCAAATCCTGCCACCATGCCTCCCCATTGTGATGGACTCCAATCCTTCTGGAACCAGGAAACAACCGTAAGTTCAAATAAACTCTTGTTCCTTTAGGTTCCTTGGCCACAGTGTTTTATCACAGCAACAGAAAAGTAACTAATATTGCCCTTCTAAACATATAAGAGAAACACTGCTTACTTTCTTTGGCTCTCTACCAAGTGAGGCTACAAGGATAAAATGACTGCAAATGAGAAAAGGTCCTTCACTAAATCAGATCTTGCTGGAATAGTGGTCTCTGACTTCTAGACTCAAGAACTGACAGCCTTAAACTCCTGTTTTTTGTAAGCCACGAGGTCTGTGCTATTCTGTTCCAGTAGCCAAAACTAACTAGGAAATCCCTGATAAGCCCCCTTTCCAGGGCATCATGTAATGACTCTGTCTTGGAGACTTGTTCAGAGCTCTGGCATCTCCAAAACCTTGGGGCTCCACTGCAACCCAAGCTTCATCTTCATCATGTTACTCATTGGCTTCTTAAGGCCTCTAGGCAGGTGATCCCCTTCCACAAGTTTCCTAGCCCTTGTAACTTCCTGAGATGACAGAAGAATAATCTACAGCTCCTTTACTCTTGCATTTTACATGCCTCTAAAGCCAACTCTAAAGTAGTTGACACTGCCAAGTTTATCTGTCAACTTTGGGATGGACCCTCACCCCATTGGTCACATTTACACCAGCTGTTGTGTGCTGTAGTTTTCTAGGAGCATAAAACCCCTTAGACTTTCTCCTTTAACAAGCTAGAAGCTCAGCTGGGTGAGGCCCTGCCCTGAGGAAACTTATTATTTTAGCATATAGTGGAAAGCCTTTCTTAACTGTCTCTAATCTCCTTCACAAAGAGAGCCTCTATTCTAACATGTGCCTTGACTGCAACATTAAGATTCCCTTTACTCTTTTTTCCTCCAAACACTGCATTTTGCAGTTTTCTGCCACCCTTGCTCTTTTACCTCATAGATCTGTGTAAGCATTTTCATTAATAACAATGCCACAGATTCAATGTTATGCTGCCTTTTTATTTCCTCAGTCAAAGAAATCAGTCCATTGCCTTTGAATTTAGCCTCAGGTAAGTTCTTAGGACAGGGGCAGAAGTAATTCAGATTCTTTAGCAAAGTGTCACATGAAGAGCCTTAGTTGCTAGCCCAGTTGCTATTAGAGCCTTTGTTCCCTCTGAAACATCAGAATCCAGGCTTTCACTTCCATTACTCTTGGCAATGTTGTCTGTAGCCTCCTATTAGAATGACTCAGTAAGCTCTGCTTACAACCTTCAACTGTTTTTTCCAGTCCAGAGTTTCAAAGACTTCCACATTTCCTCAAAAATAAATAAACAAAATGAAAATAAATAAACAAATCTAACATGGTCAGGTTCTTCACAACAGCCAATTATCTAGCAGCAAGTTCATATTAGTTCATTTTCTGTTGCTCTGATGAAGCTTTATGACCAAAGCAACATATGGAAAACTTTATTTTGGCTTGTAGTTCCAGAGGGATAGGAGAGTCAACATGTCAAAGAGCCATAGCAGCTTGCTTGCAGAGCTGGTAGGAGGTAGCTGGAGCAGAAAGATGAGCACCCATGTCTAAGCACATGCAGGAAGGAGAGGGAGAGGGAGAAGGGGAAGGAGAGAGAGAGAGAGAGAGAGAGAGAGAGAGAGAGAGAGAGAGAGAGGAGAGAGAGAGAGAGAGAAACTGGAAGTAGAATGAGCTATGAACTCCCAAAGTCCATCCCTAGTGAAATGCAAGGGTATAGATACTAAACTTTCACAAACAATGTCACCAACTGGGGTCCAAGTGTTCAAATAATTGAACCTGTGGGGGACATTCCTATTTTAACTCCCACAGTCCCTGACAATATTCCTAGTTGCTGCCTTGATTGCAGCCTAGTGAGATGTTTTGAAGTAAAGGAGCTAGATTAGCCACGACCAGATTCCTGCCTAAAGAATCTGAGAGAGTAACAATACATAGGTTTAAGCTGCTGATTTTTGGAGTGATCATTATAGCACAATAGATGACTAAGATGCACATACCCTGTTCTAGTTATCTACAGCTATGTAGCAAATCATTCCAAAATTTTGTGGCTTAATGAACAGTACTCACTTATTTTATACAGAATTATTATGCCAACATCATAATAACCTGAACAAATAGACTAATTCTTAAATTTTTAAGAGTGGTCCCAAATTCAGAGGACTCTAGTTCCCCTAGCTATCTATTAAAACTGTCTACTAGAACTGTGTAATTGATCTTTCTTGTCCAGTCAACCTGTGGAGATGGAACTGTCTGTGTCTTCACCCTGTGTTGATGGAACTGACTCTGGAACCCTCTTTCTCTCACTGTGTTCCCATCAGGCCACAACCATAATTTATTCAAACTTGTTTCTCCAATTTCATTGGGGAAATACAAATTCAAGTTCAGTTCCAACCTTAATCTTCAGAGCCCATCTGGTCTTTCCATGCCCTAGTTTGCACTCATCCATGGTTACATGTCCTTCCCAACCTCCACTGTTTTCAATGGATGTGAGCTGATTGCAGCACTTTGATGCATTGATATCTCAATTCTCAAGCATATCCAAATTCATTCATTATCATTTTGGGTAGAATACCAAATTGAAGTTGCCAAGGAGATTCCCCAGGCATCAGACCCAAAAGCCAGTACATGGTTTTGTTGTGGTTAATTAAAAGTTATTAGTTCAGATTCAGTCCATCAATAAAAGCCACTTCTACAATTTTGGTTCAGAATGTTCAGTGTTGGTAGATTTTACTGGACTGAGCTAGCCACTGCTTCACAGCACCTTGGAATTACCTGGATTATTAGACTTTCAAGAATAGCTAGAGACTATTGAGAATCTATAGACAAGTAGCCTCATGGTTTCTCCATGTGATGTTTCTATGGTGACATTTCCTTGTGGTGTCTCCAGAGTAGAGAACTCAGAGAGTAATCAAAGTTATAACTGGTCCAAGAGAAAGCTAAATAAAATATCTCACAGAAGCTAAGGAATTCTTACGGCCTGCTTTCAGAAGACACACGATATTTTTTTCTGCCATATGCTGGTAGTTACACAGGGTCAGCTAGTCAGTGTGGAAGAAGCATGAACAGAGCAAGATTACTGAGGGATGAACCTGCTCCCACACTTCTCCAAACTTTTGTCTTAGCTTACCCAATCAAATACAAAGGATGTAGGTATGGTGCTTAAAAAACTGTTATGTATACTATCTTTGATTTTTATCATCTACTTGAAGTACTTATAGCTTGTGTGTATCTTAGTTTCCTTTATCACAAAACCAAGGTAATGTCTATATTCTAATTTTGTTGTGTTGAAATACAATGATGTAGAAAATATAACTCCTCAGGCATGGTTGAATAAGTCTTTAATCCCAGTGCTTGGGAGGCAAAGGCACATGGATCTTTGTGTGTTTGAGGCCAGCCAAGTGTACACAGCAAATTCCAGGTCATATAGCACTACATATTGAAACCCTGCCTCAAAAAATATATATAAGTATATATAAATGTACAAAAGCTCTCTCTCTCATCAATAATGCACTGGCACATGGTACACAGTTCATGTACAGTCATGGATATTACCACTTCTCTCATTTCTATGCTGTTCTCCAACCCCATTTTTCCTAATAGTTTCTGCTAAAGATTTTTAGCTTCCTTCCTTTTATTATAGTTGTTTAAGGACATTTATCATCTTGCCTAATGAATTATAAAAGAACTTTAGAGGCAGAAATTATTTTCATCTTTACAATGCCATCGATCTAACATTTGACAGGTGCTTAATAAATAATCATTGATTACATTCACTACTTGTCTTCTGCACTATTTATGCAGTACAATTCATTCACCACCCTCCTGGTCCTCAAGTGAAGGGGTAGCTCTCTAATGCAAGTGACTATGGCTTGTCACTCTTAATATCTCCATCAACAAACAGCCCCAGGCTTTGTACAATGTATATATTAATTGAATTCCTTGGAACAATTTTTAAAATATGCTGTTTGGCTAGCACATTCCCCTTTTGCTTTGTCCGTCCCTTCTTCCTGACAGGAACTAGTAGGGAAAAGGAAAAAGGAAGTAGAAGACATGTTGGTTCTCATACTTAGGAATCAGAAAACATGATTTTGAACCAGATCTGGGAGTAATTAATCACAACTCTTAGAAACGGTTTAATCTCTGTCTGTAGGGCTTGCTTTGTGATGTATAAATCGAAAATAGCTCTATTCAATGGGAAGTTGGGAGCATACATGGTATGATACACACAATGCTTATACTGAATAGTTACATAGAAAACCTCAAATGTTTCTTAAGTGTCACCTCTCCATGAAGTCTGTTTAGATTTCTGAAATTGGAGATGTGCCCAGAAAATCTTTGGAATGTGATCATTTTTTAGGATCGTCATGTATAGAAAACCTCTTAGTTATTTACAGCAGCAATGGACTGTGTTGTTCTTAGTATCATTGCTAGATTGCACAGTCATAGGCTATAGGGCATATTAGATTTGGCATGAAACTTCTAATAAGCCATAAGTACAGGAATACATCTGTATCTTTGTCATATATGTATGCTTCTGTGTTCTCTTTGAAACAATTTTATGCATAAAAGAAATTGTAAATATTATTGTTTGAATTTTGGCATTGGGATATTTTTCACTAGGAAGCACTTTAGATTCTGTCACTTTAATTATTACACTTTTTAAGTAATGGATTTAGGGCATCTCTGTCTCTCTGTCTCTCTGTCTCTCTCTCTCTCTCTCACACACACACACACACACACTCACACACCCTCTATCCCCCACTTTCTATACTCTTTCTCTTTCAAATCTTTATAGAGATGCAGAAATGTGTAGGTATCTAAACATTCTGCAACTCAACTTTTTAATCTGTGTGCACTGTGTGGGACATTACTGTGTGCTGATTCAATGCTATTAAACACTTAGTTTTTTAGATACTTATTTACCTTAACCCAAGACTCCATAGAAAGGCAAGAAAATGAAAGATGGTATCTGGCTGCACCTTTATTTGTTGAAGGAATACAAGCATTAAAACCCTGCTCCCGAACATATAATGCAAAGCAGCAGTCATATTGAAAGGATTAATACTGGCTAGCACGCACTGAACTCCTCACGAGCCTTCCTGAAGGTGATGTATGTACTAACTTATAGAACCCTCAAATAATGCAGAGGAACAGTACAGAAGCAGGAGTAGTTAAACCACCTCAACAAACCAACAGGCTATAAATCTGGAATGACAATAGTGACAATTGGCTTTAGGAAGACACAGCTCTTGTCCTACATGACATATTACTGTTTACTTCATTCTTAGGCATGATGTGTGTATAGAAACTACATTTCTCTAATCTACTATTATCACGAGGCCTGGCTAAGGTTGTAGAGACATAATTAGCCATGTTACATATAGCACTTGATGCCCAGTAGGTGTTTAATAAATGATTATTGAAGAAATGAATGAATGTACATTAGATGAAGAAGAAAATCACCACATGAACCAATAGTATTCAAGTTTTATTAAATTGAGAACTGTAGACTGATAGCAATCAAGTTACATAAAAAGGGCACTTTCATTTTTATGAGGCAACTTATGTGTTTGCACCATCTACACAGGTTCTGAATCAACACGTACTCACATATTAACACACCCATTTTGCATCACTGAATCAGCTGTGATTCATGTGTCAAGTCAGAGTGGCACTTTCGTGGGTTCTAAAAATACACTAAGGAACTTGTTAAATAGTGTGTTGTACAAATGCCAAGTACCTCAAATACTTGGCATTCCCCAGCCATTTCATAAATAAACTTCAAAAGTCAATTGGTTTA
Organism: Nannospalax galili; assembly: GCF_000622305.1. Taxonomy (NCBI): domain Eukaryota; kingdom Metazoa; phylum Chordata; class Mammalia; order Rodentia; family Spalacidae; genus Nannospalax; species Nannospalax galili. The sequence continues at coordinate 2,598,718 of NW_008330735.1, forward strand.
ATTGAACTGTCAAAGTAGGTCAGACTGAAAGGGTGGAGAGTATATATAAATAGTTCAATTTCTGAAAGTTTCTGGGAGCTACTCATTAGATTCCAATCTTATCATAATTAATATGTTATTAAAATCTTCACAGAATAAATTGGTTTCACTTAAGAAAGTAGAAGTCATCAAGGGAAGTGAAAGGGAGAATTTGCAGGCAGAGTACTAGAATTACAAATGTAGGCAAAAATAAACAAACAGAAAACACGGGCTGTCTGATTTATCTTGTAGAAAAAATATGAGTTCCTTGTATTTGGCAGTACTCTGCTCTGATTTCTGTGCTACAGAACATAGCGGGATTACCAATGAATTTTTCCTCTGTAGATCTGAGTCATAATTTACTCAGTTCAATATTTTGTCTCCAACGAAAGGAACAAGTTGATTTGCTCACTTGCACCTCAGCCTTGAGGATAAAATATGTCCCCCAAACCTCCATGTGTCTATTACCATGCCTACCACAGGCAAGGGACAACTCTCTATTGGGATGATATAGAATTTTAATTTCCGTGAAAAAAGGAGTCACTCTTTGTATTTTCTTATTTTGAACCTGTGCTTCCTGCCCAAAGCTGCTATAAAATTATCCTGTCTCATGTACAAAGCATAATATTTGTAAAAATATTTAAGGGAAAAAACTTTTGAATATTTGTTCTATGTCAAGCCCAATATCTCTTTTTGCCTTTATGATTTAATGGAGGTGCCAACATGCTCATTTCATAGATGAAGAAACTGATAGTTTGAGAGACTATGTTGCCTGTGTTTGTGTAAACAAAAAGTTAGAGAATAAGAATGTAAATAAAACCCCTATGTCTTCCAAACACCAAATTTCCTTAATTCTACTTTTAAAATATGTGGTGAGAAATAAAGAGATTAACTCCTCTTCCCTTCCCTTAGTGTTTCTCTGGAATTTCCTGATTCAAAGTGAAGAGCGCTGGGACAGGGTGTGGGAGAGTTCTTGTTAAGAGTGTTAGAGAATCAACCTCACTCACACCTACTGTTGGACTATATCTAGACCATCTGAAGAATGGTAGGACCCTGAGAAAGAGACTACATACTTGCCACATTAGCAGAAAGATGAGATAACTTAGATCGAATTTTGCTTACTTTGTGTTGATATTTTCAGAATCAATGATGGGAAAGGAAAATGGTTTCTATGGAACTTATGACTGAATGTGAAAAGAAGTCTCAATCTCTTCAAATGCCATATTTACACAAAGAGTAACAGGTTATCAGAAAACACAGTTTTACAAAAAGATGGGAAAAAAATCACAAGATAAAAGCACGTGAACCATTTTTTTAATTTTGCTGACTGATCCTATGAGCATTTAACTTTCCTTATGACTCAATTTACTTGCATATAAAATGGAAGAAATAGCAACTGTAAAGGGAAAACACTGCTGTAATGGAAAACATGCATCCAACTACCTGACATATAATGGCCACTTACCTAGAAACAGATTCTTTGACCTAAAATAGCTAGGTTCTCCTGTCTGGATGGCTTAAATTCTCTGTGCACTTAGAAAGACTTCTGTTTAATGTTAACTATATACTAAGTGAGAAGGCTAATTCTACAGTTCGATAACTATATTGCAAAACAGCTTTCCAGAATCAAAAATGAAGAAACAGAAGTTTCCTTTGGGTCTCTAGAAACATCATTGTGCTCATTGCTTCACACACCAAGTGCCCTTCACAAACATTGAACAATATAAAAGTCATTCTGCCCTAGATAGTCTAAAAATGGCTTGAAGTCTTTTTCGAGTTAACCAGCCACTGTCTTTATTGGATCAGACACACGACCGTGGAGGTAAGAAAACAAAGGTTATCTCAGAGAAATTCAGCAACCACTCCATAGTCAGTGTTGCTAGGTAGAGTGTGCTAATAAGGATGGGGTTGGAGGATCAGTTACTACATGGAGCTCTTAGACTTTTTCTTATCATACCTCCTTGGCAGGATGACTTTGGGTCAGTCTTCTCAACACTAGCACAGCAACAGTTAGAAGAGAATTGGAACAGAGGCAAGATTCAACAGAAACCATCTCTATTTTTCAAAAATTTCCCTGGTAACTGGGTGTGGAGATAACTGACCTTTGCTTTGACTCTCAAGACATATTCTGAATCTGTTTTCATTGCAAGAGAAAATTAAAGTAAAAATGTTCTCTGAAATAAGTGACTTAAAGTAAAAATGTTCTCTGAAATAAGTGACTGACTAGGGAAGTGATATGTTAGCAGTTTGAAGGCTAAGTATACACAGACATTAAAGTACTCATATTTTCAAAGAGAAGCACTTGTCATGTTGTGGGGCGGAGGGCAAAAGGGCCGAAGGTGTAAGGTATCTTTACACTTTATTATGGCTATGAGAACTACTTTCTCTTTTATTTATTCACTCATTAAATATTTCGAGGAAGCAAACACTGTGCTCATCATTACTGAAAAACTCAAGGGCAGACAGTGTCCCTTATTTCACAGAATGTGTTGATGGCAAGGGAAACAAATGTTGGACAATTAACTGCAAGTGTGACATAAAGCTATGATCAGAGACTGTGACAGCACATCATCAGGTAAAGTTTAAGACTTCTGAGTATAAAACATAAAAATCACTTCACAGTGAACTTTAGAGTAAATGGGTTAATTAAATAAATATTTTGATGACTTTTAGAATTCAAAGTCCAAGTCCCTTAGAGAACAGACTACATACTCAAAATCAAGGTATTATGAATCTAGCTGTCAATCCTACCACCATGTAAGTGGCCAACAATCCTTAATGATGCTTCTGTCTCCACATGAGTAGTGTAGTGAAAGTTATCTGAGGACTTTATTTTTGAAAATGTGGTCAAGATGCCAGGATCTGTAATACACAAAGGATGGAGTGTAATACTTGTTTTGCAGACAGGAAAAAAAAAACCCTTAAGGATTTTAGTGATATGGTGAAATCAAGAATGATATTTCAAATGATATTTGAACATAGAACAGGAAAAAATATCTCCATTTTTCAGATGACTATCTCAAGACTCATGAAGACTCAGTGATGAATCTGTGGTGATACAGATGTTGATACAGCCTTTGAAATGCTGAAATGATGATAATTCGGAACATTGTAGATATGGAACTCCTGGCTATTGCCGTTTTATCACATTTCCCAAAGTTATTAATTAAAATTAAAATATGAACTCCTGAAGCATGCCATTGGCCAATTTTTAACATGAGTTTTTATGGCATTGGAGAAACTAAGAGAAACAAGACACCTTTCATTTTCCACAACTGAAGTAGTGGCATGATTTATTAAAAAGCAGCAAAATCGACTTTAGAGCACAATTCCATGGACTATAAATGTGATAAAACCACATGGAAGCAAAACTTAGAGCAATTATTTAAGATGGCTCTTGACTTCTGCTAATTACTTCCAGCATGGCCAACATCAAGGATAGCAGTTGGAAGAGTAGTTAACAGATGGGGGTCTTTTTTCAGCAAGCTGGCCTTTCAACTTCTCAAAATGTTGATGATTTTTATCATTTTCCCAATATAGTACTGGAAAAAAAACACAATTTAACAAGAACTGGAATGAGGGTAGATATGATAGTCATCAAGATGTCTTCGTGAAAAGCCTAATAAACAAGTTACAATGTTCATTTTAATCTCGTCCAAGCACTGTCTTCAGTGTTATGATATTTCCACTTACTCAAGAAAGTATAACGACACCAGCGAGAACAACTGGCATAATGGGAATAACTTGGAAAAGGCTCTAGGATAAGTACAACTCTAACAACGCCACTTTGAATGCTATCATAGAATGTATTCATAACTAACCATGAGATGAACTGTATTGTGCTAGAGTAGCTGTGCAGGTGGAAAACTGGTCTAAAGCTCAGATCCCAGGTCACTTCCTGAGTGATGTCTGATTGATCTAGTGTTTCATTTTGAAAAGACCTATAGGATGAGCACCCTGAACCATACCATATATATCATTCATCAGAATGTGCTCTGATTACAAGTTGCTGCTTCCAGCCATGCATCATGTAATGAAGGCATCACATTCTGAGAAACGTATCATTAGTTGATCTCATCACTTTGTGAAAATCTTAGAGTTCACTTAGGCAAACCTTCATGGTACAGGAAATCACTTGATGTTGCAACTTGATTCATACAGGAGACACATGAGGCTGTCACTCTTATCTCATCATACTGAGAGAACAGAAAACTTGTTCTACAGAAATAGGAGTGAACTAAAATGAGAAGAATAAAACAGTAAATACACGAACTAGTGACATTGTTATTACCATCAAGATATATGTATGCAGTTGCATGTGCTATACTTTAAAAATTAACTATTATTATTGTTCTTATCATTATTACTATTGTGTGTATATATGTATATGCATGCATGTATGTTATGGCTCCCATATGGTGATCAGAGTACTGTTTGGGGGAATCCATTCACCTCTTCAACCATAGGATTTAGGAATCAAAATCAAGTACAGGTTTGCACAGCAAATGTTTTTAGCCTCTGTGCATTCTCACTGCCCATATGTGCTATACATTTATATAACTGGCAGCTCAATAGATTTGTTTATAACAGCACCACCACATATGTACAATCAATGTGTTGCTCTGTGACAGTATCACTTGTCACAGGAATTTTTCATCCACCTTATAAGTTTAAGGGACCACTATCATATGTCCAGTTGGAAACATTCTTTTCCAGTACATCGATTTTATTTCCTGTTTCCTTCTTAGGGGACTATATTAAAGACAGTAATCATATATCATATCATAGTTGAGGGGACATCTCTTACCCATACATGAATTTCTGCCCTGTGTTTATGTTATTGACATCATGGAAGCAACTTTAATAAAAATATGTAGAGACCTGAACAATTTTATCAGAATTCTGAAGCTAATAGGAACCAGAGGAGAAACTAAAAGAAGTCATAAGCTCATTTCAAAGGAATATATATGTTTTAATCAGGATGTGAAGTTATAATGAGACTTAAAGTAAACCCTACTAAGTCATGATGTATTTTACTTTTGTATACTGCTAAATTTACTCTATGAATATGCTATTTTTATGTTCACAAAGACCACTAATTTGTAATTTCTTTTTCTTATCTTTGTATGGTTTGAAATCAAGATAACTCTGAATTCATAGAACAAGATGGAATGTGTTTTCTCTCTCTTTTACCTGAAAGTTTGGGAAGTATTTGTGCTATTGATATCTTAAAGGTTTGGTAGAATTGACCTGTGAGGTCATATAGATTAAAAATTTCTTTGTAATAGGACTTCTGATTGTGGTCCTTAAGCCAATTTTAATCAGGTTGCCTTTCAGAGGATGTGCTCCTTTTAGCTAAGTTGTTGGCGTCAGCATTAAGGGGCTCAACTTTCACCATCATCCCTCTAATGTTTGTAGGATCTATGTGATGACTTCCCTTCTCATTCCCACTATCAGTGAGCTATATCTTTTGTTCTTGACCAGTCTAACTAGAGGTTTATCAATTCCCCCCTGAAAACTGAGAACAAGTTTCAGATGCTCATGCCAGCAGTTTATATTTAATATTAAATTGGATTTTCAGTTTTAGAATCTAGCTTAGAGGTGATCACTTAACAAGAGAAGAGCCCTGGACTTGATCTCTGACACTGCAAACAAAACAAAATTGGTGTTATGAGATACATACAATTACAGCCAAAAAGGACACTTGAAAGCATAGAGATGGGAAGAGAGAAGCAAAGCTGTCTTTACACTTAACCTATGCATAAGGATAAAATTCTAGGATTAAATCTGCAAACAGAAGCAATAAAAATTAAACAATACAAAAATAAATCCAGCATCTCTGAATACAGTGATAATACTCACAAAACACCTTATCCAGTCAATACACTATCATTCAAATTACTACCAGAAATGTATATGAATTGGCAAATAGCTTCGTTTTTGTGGGTATGTGAAGGACATAGACTCCAAAATTAAAAAAAAAAAAAAAAAACTCTTTGAAAGAGAACCAATTTTGGAGACTCACAGCACTTAATTTCAAGTTGTAGTATATATTTATATCAGTTAAGGATGTGTGGTATTGGCACAGGAAATGCCATAGTGATCCATATAAAATTATCAAACTAGATCCTTACACCTTTGGTCATTTGGTTTCCACAAAGGTGTCAAGATAGCTGATGGGAAAAGAAAATTTTGCCATCAGTGGTGGTAGGAACGTAAATAAATAAATAGAAAACAACCTCAAACTTTGCCTTGCATAAACTTTGCCTTTCACGTCTTGTATGAAAAATATAAGGAACACTAACTAAAATGTACAATCAACAACAATAAAAGCTTTTAAACAAAAACTCTTCCTGGAGTTATAGAAGAAAAACTATTCTTAGGATGTAAAATGTTGAAACCATATAAAATAAGAGACATTTTACATTTTGAACTTTGAACATTAAACAAAGTTCAAAATGTCTTCTCATTGAAAGATATTATAGAGCCTATTTAATGGGAAGCACCAAGTAGAAATAAATATGCACAACAGAGACACCTGAGAAGATAGAGCCAAAGTACATAAGGAGATTTTGCAAATTAACAAAGTGGCAATCAACACAACAGCAAATATATTTGAACAGACACTTTATGTAAAACTACACAGAGTTGTTCGATAAATTCATGATGAGCTATTCAAAAATTTGTATTTATGGTCAGTTATTTAATCCCAGAACTTGGGAGGAAGAGGCACATGAATCTCTCTGAGATAGAGGCCAGTTGGGGCTACAGAGAGACCTTTTCTGAAAACAAAACAAAATGAATCTGAGTGTAAATTAAAACTGTAAAGAGATGCTACTTTTTTATAAAAAAAAAAAAAACTTTTTAAAAAATTTTATTATTTTCATTTTATGTGTATGCATGTATTGCCTGCATGTGTTGTGCAATGCCTACAGAGGTCAAAAGAGGCTGTCAGATCCCCCTGGGACTGGCATTGTGGACAGTTGTTAGCTGCCATGTGGGTGCTGGGATTTGAACCCGGGTCTGCTGCAAGAGCCACCATTGTTCGTAACCGCTGAGCCATCTCTCCAGCCCCCGGAGATACTATTATAATGAAATAAAAATTAAGTTTAAAAGACTATACTCATCAGGATGAATAAAACCCAAAATTAAAGTCTCAAGTTTTAGTGAGAATACAAGGAAAAAAATGAAGTTTTACAATACTGTTGGTAGGAATGTAAAATACTTTAGTCACTCCTACAGCTCAGTTTCTCATGAAATAAACACAGTTGCCACAAACCCCTGGAATTTCATCCTTAACAAATGAAATTAAAATATGCATTTACACAAAAATTTGTATATGAAGAAGAAATTTAATTTATGTACAAAACTATCAAATAAATCTCAATTCCAGTGACTGGAAGCAGGCCAGTGATTATCTGGGGCCAGCTCTAGGATGATTTGTAATGGGCACATGTTTGTTTTTTCAGTGATGTTTTATATATTGATCACATAAATTTATTCAGAAAAAAATGTACAATTAGAGATATATTGAATTAAGTTTAAACTCATTTTGATAAAACAGTCTTGGAAATTATATCCAGATCTCATTGCTACAAGTCTCATCCTCACTCAAATTTTAATCCCCACCAAAATGCCATCACACAGGATAGAGCATAACAAGAAGTGAGAGAACACATTGTCAAGAGAGATAAGTGTTGTCAGCCTGTCACTAGATCTTTATCATCTTCTTGGTGGCTTCTCTGGTTGTGTTGCTGCTGTTGTGACTCTGTGATCCACGAGCACACACATACTAAGCTTTTTGAGCATTAAACACTTTGTCAAAATTAACACCTTCATTCCACAGCAGTGTGTCATAGCAACATTCAGAGTTTGTAGATATATCTTATCACTGAAGAAAAGATGATGAACATTAAAGGAAAGTTGCTGCTTTCCTGTGTTCCTATTTAATTGACTAGATTGGAGAATGGTAGGGGAACAGCAGCCAGAGAGCTGGAAGGAAGAGCCAGGAGAACAACTAGGGCACTAGTATCTTAATTAGCATTGGACTGGAGAGTAAGTCAGGATGGAAAAGATACAGAGAATAGAACTTGATAAACACTGCTATGTGACTGGAAGAGATCAAGACAGAATGATAGTAGAAGTTTTGCTTAGATATAAATTAATATAGCTTGCTTTAAAAGACCCCAAATTGAATTTCAATTAGCCTCAGTTATAGAATGATAGAATAGGAATAAGTTTTCCTGTGGCTAGTATTTTCAAGGAGCTTTGTGGCTTATACACATTGCAAATAGTATAAATGACCATTTCAGAAGGAAAGAAAGAAGAGAGGAAAATATCTCTTGGGTGCCAGGTTGTGTGCTCCAAGGTTTTCAGTGGGAAAGCACAAGATTCCCTTTAAGCTCACTTTTCTATCCTATTAGCTTCCTTCCTAGATGGGACTGTTAGGATTACAGAACACTTCAATGCCTTCTTGGAAACCCATTTTTGGTTAAACTAAACTCCTATCTCCTCCAACTGTCTTTATTGTGCTTCCTTTTCAGAATACTTTTGGGATGGAACGGAGATGACACAACCTCTCTCTTCACTCTTTTACACTTTCTGATACCCTAAGAATATTGTATAAAGGAATATCCCAACTACCAGAAATGGAAGAGTTTAACATGTAGAGTATGTATAAAAGTGTATTTTACTTGTGTGCAGACAAGCTAGCAAGCTCACGTACATGATAGCTTAAGTAAAACAGTTTTGAGATATTAGAAAAGAGGTGCAGCAAATCTACATAAAAAAGAGACTTGGCAGCAAGAAGAGCTTTGCAGAGACCTTGTCATATTTCCTCTGGGGTGAGGAGGGGTCCATTTTTAAGAAGTATCATATTAACAAAAATAAAGGTGAACGCCTACAATCTCAAACCAGAGAACATGTTACAGAGATTGGTCTTGTGGCACCACTCTTACAAAAACAAATCTGGGGGATTTATATTAATATGATTCCATCTTTTAACCTGAGCTTGGACTTCAGTAATCCTAGAAAACTCAATATATATAATGTAAGATTCTAAGTTACTGCCAACATTTTGGCAAGTAGACACAATATGTGAAAAAGAATAATGCATCTTGGGTAAAAATTAAATGTTTCCTGGGTTACACCTCCTTAATCCAGATGGCCTCTCTAAACATTTTTTTTATTTTTTTTAGAAACTGTTCATTTTTTTATTTTCCTTTTTTCCATGTTGCTTAGCTGTATTCAGAACAGCTTACAACCACTCACGGTCTGAGCGGCAGTGAACAGAGAATCCAGTCCCCATGAAACTTTCCCTTGGTCACAGTTGTGTTTTTTTTTTTAAGAAGCAGCTTTCTTTTCCTTCTCACTCTCTTCAGGACCTTTGTGAAAGTAGAGATCCAACATGACACCACATGGGTGCTCACTGGACATAGTATTATGTATGCACAAAACCTCCCAGAAGGTATCTACCACATCAGACCCACTGGTTGGACTCTCAGATTATTTCATGAGATGGTAATGTCTACAAGGCCCAGAGGAGAATCTGTGTTATACAGAGCAATGATAGGCAGGTTGACACAGGATACCTCTGTGAGGGGCTGGTAGTGATCCCTGAGGACTTCCTCAAATTCCTTGCAGCAGGAACCCATTTATGTGGCATCAACTTTGACTTTCAGATGGAACAGTAAATCTAGAGGTGGAGGAGTTTGTTTAAGGAGCATAGTAAGGATGTTTTTCTATTTTCATTGATAGATTAGGTCATAGAATTATTTATCTACTCATGTCTCTTCTCATAATGCTTCCTATTTTATTTGCATGCATGCCCAATTATGCATAGGCATAAGACTATAAATAGGAGGGTTTTCCCTAAAAGTTTATTTGAGGAAACAGTTTTGCTTTGTTGTGCATGCACCCCAAACTAGTTCAAGATAGACTGCTTCTGCTACCCAGGAACCAGGATGTTTAGGGAATATGTTTAAAAGAAAACTATCAAGGGTTGATGGGTGTGAATGAGAGGAGAATTATTTTACTGTTCACTGAGGGGTGTATATGTAGCTTGAAGCAGGACAAAGCTCAAGTTTGCTAGGCTCATTTTTCAGAAAGGGGTAGGTGTGCATACATGTAGATAAAGGAGTTAAGCTGTCAATTGCATTATTAGAAGAAGGAAGCATGCATTAACCCATACCTAATACCGTCCTAGGTTACTGTTCTTTATTCTTGCCTCCTCGATGCCCCCCAAGAGACTTTCTGCCTAATGTGTTAGGGAGCTGAAGGAGGAGGGTTAGTCTTACAACTGCTTCATGTTGAGTAACAGCATCTAGCTGAATGGGGTAAAAATAGCCTCTCCTATGCTGTCCCTGTAGCTGTTATATCTCTTGGGATGCTATACTGTTTCTTAGCCTCTCTGGTCAAGGGTTAAACAGATGTCTTCTCTGGTTGCATTCACAAGTATGTCACCTTCTTTGTTGCTCCTGATGTCAGTTTTTGAAGGGCAATCTTTAAGTGAACCAGTTGGATTTTGGAAGAGATCCACTGTATAAGCTCATTGAGAAGAAGAGGTCCAGAAGTAAGCAAGAGAATCAGGAAGACATGGGGTGCCAAGCTCTCCCTTTAGCTACCTCTAAAGAAAGGAAGGCTGATAGTATCTAGATCTTTGAGGCTGAAAGACTACTGCACACAGTTTCAATAGAGTATGTTCCCTGGAGAATGTTCTGTTGGACATTTTGAGATTTGTTAACATAAAGGGATGTTTACTTAATAGTGACAACAGTATTATATCACACACAAAGATAGGCAATAAATGGTTTTCTAGAGAGCAAAAGATAGCACAACACAAATTTTGGTATCTTATCTGTGACATTAAAGCTCTACATAATCACAGAAGTTATCTATCCATTGGCTTTCTAGACTCTTTAAAACAGCTATGATTTCTTCTCTGGGAACTTCAGTTGTAGTTCCCGTTAGCCTAGGATCACATTTTAAACATCTAGAGGTCAAATACTGTCTTATATGACATAGTATTAAAGGCTCATTCCTAGAATCTGGTGTATTAGTCACTTTTCTGTTGCTGTGATAGAAACACTGACCGAAGCAATTTATGTAAGGAAGAATTTATTTGAGCTTATGGTTCCAGGGGAATTACAGTCCATCATGGCATGGAGGCATGGTGGCTGGAGGTGGCTGAAGCAGGAGCAGCAGAAGCTAAGCTCTCACATCATCATGCAGGCAAAGGAAACAAGAAAGCAACTGGAGATCTGGCAAGGCTTAAGAATTCTCTAAGCCCACCCCCAGTGACATGCTCTTTCCAGGATAGCCACACCTTTTAAAACCTCCCAAAACAGTGCCACCATGTGGGGACAAAATGTCCAAATATTGGAGCCTATGGGGGACATTTTCATTCAATCCATCACATCTGGTATAAATGAGACTGAGTAGGCAGGAAAACATTATTTAGGAGAGGAAAATATTTGGTAAATCCACCAAGGAAGAAATCTCTGGAGCACGTCAAATCTATTAACCATCATGATACAGGTTTTTTTTTCCCCCCGTCTGTGTCCAACACACATTTATATATGATATACAATTAAAATAATTTCCTCATTACTTTTATTTTATATGTATGAGTGTAATGTCTGCATGTTGATAGGTGCACCTGTGTCATGCAATGCCCGTGGATGCCAGGAAAGAGCAGTGGATCCCCTGGAACTGGAGTTACAGATGGTTAGCCACCATATGGGTGCTGGAACTCGAACCCAGGTCCTCTGCAAGAGCAGCCAGTGATCTTAGCTGCTGAGTCATCTCTCCAGCCCCAATAATTGACATAGTTGTATCCAAAGTTAAAATAAGAACATAGCAAGGCCTAAAGACATAAAGATAACAGATGTAGGAAGCAAGCATCCTTGCTAATCAAACTCCTCTGCATCTGCCATTGCATTCTTTAATCACACTGAACAAATGCTTTTGCTGTAGATCTACAGAGTCTTTTTACACAGGAAAACTTAGTTTAAATAGAGTTGGGGGTTTAAATAAGAAAAATAGATACAAGAAAATAATGATTAATAAAAGAATATAATATCCACATTTGTAATTTTGCTAAAGCAAGATTAGCAGTATTTTATCACTGAGGAATATATCATAATTACAACTATCTTAGAACTAATTTTTAAAGTATCTAAACATAAAAGGATTTTTAAAATATAAACAATAATTGAAATTACAAATGTGGTTAGAGTTTTTTTTTGTTTTTTGTTTTGCTTTGTCTTTTTGAGATAGGGTCTCCCTGTAGCCCAAGCTGGCCTGAAACTCGTTATGTAGAACAGACTGGCTTTGATCTCACGAAATTCACATGCCTTTGCCTTCCGAGTGCTAGGATTAAAAGTTTGTGCCACCATGCCTGCTTAAAGGGGTTTTGAGCTTAGTTCCTTGGGGTATGCAACTGCCATTGTAATAGAAGATACATGTCACTCAAGTCTTCTGAAATCTATGGGGATGTGTTCTCAGAATTTGCTACAGATCTCAATTGAAAAACATGGATTATGCTTTAAACACAGGGGTGGAATAGATGGGTAAACAGATAAGAAATCAGGGAGATCTTTGTTACTGGCCTCAAATATCATCTGATTACATTCCTGGCTTTTGGGTTGATGAACCATTAGGGGAATGATGGTGAGTGATTCTTTCAGAAAAACATGCAGACCTCTCAGTCTCAGTCATCCAGTGTCTGGGTCATGGTTGGAGTTCCCTTCTTTTACGCTTCCCTGGTTCATTTGTAAATAGAGGCTTCTTAGCAGAGGGCCATGAAAACCTGGACAAATTTTAGATTATTTCCTTGTCCTCTATAGAAAAAATCCAGTTGAAGAATTAGGAGATTTTATTGAGGAGTTAACATATTTAGCATACTAAAGGTTGACATTTTGAGACCATATCTCTCTGTTTCCCTAGTTCAGAATTGGGCCAGGTGTGGTTGTAGTAAAATATGGTATGCCTCTTCCTAGGATGGTTTGGCTCAAACTTTTGCTAATCATTATGGCTATATTTGAAGGTATAGTCTTCCAGAGTGAAAGGAGTTCCCCACGAAAAAGATGAGAAAAAAAAGACAAGAACTGTTGAACTGATTATCACAATAGGACTTCTTCCCTTGGAGAGAGATGAGCAAGGTAAATGTGTGGTTTCCAGGTTTTTCCCTTATAGAATCCTTCCTTAAGAGACTGAATGTCTTCAGTCTCAGTTTAGAGGGATACATGACATTACTACTGTTTCCTTAAGATTGGATCCAATTTCTCCTTACCCTGTGCCCTCCTTCTTGCTTGGTGCCTTAGGTTACAAGTGGTGGCTTTTGTCTAATTTCTTGCAGGAGAATGTGATCTCCTCCCAGTAAGCTTCTTGTGAAAAGTTCTGACTAATGTGTCAGGTGACGGGTTTCATGGGAAATAGTGTAGTAGCTGTTTGTCTCATTGGTTAGGAGTAAAAGCTTATACTCATTATAAGAATAGAATCCTTACAGGCCATGTGTCCAATTGAGTAAGTTAAGGAAGTGCCATGATCTAAAAACACCTATGTCAAACAATCACTTAAAACTCGACTCCAGGATATCTGATGCCTTCTTCTTGCCTCTATGGGCAATTTATGCATGTGAGCACACACATACACACACGCATGCACACACGCACACACATGTAATCAAAATAAAAATCCTCATATAAAAGATTTTCTTGGAGCTAGAGAGATAGCTCAGTGGTTAAGAGCACTGACTGTTCTTGCAGAAGACCTGGGTTCCCAGAACCCACATGGCAGCTAACAATTGTCTGTAACTCCAGTTCCGAGGAATCTGACAGTCTCTTCTGTCCTCCGTGGGCATTGCACAACATGGGTGCACTTAGCTACAGGCAGGAAATACACACATACACATATTATAAAAATAAGAAATAAAATATTTTAAAAAGATTTGTCTTTAATTAGAGAGGAAGCGGTATTCCAGCTCATATTACAGAAAATAAAATATCTATGCGTCTTTGGGTTTATACTTTGATTATTGCAATTTTCTCTCTAAGAAACATTGAATCCATTGATGTTGGGAAGCAGGTAAACTCAGGGAGGTAAATGAGAACACTAAGAGGCTTTCTTTAGAAAGAATCTATGGAGATAATAAACACAATATCCTTTATCATTTAAGCCATAACTTCATGATCAAAATAACGTTTTATTTGCTGCTCTGTACTTGTAGAGTTAGTTCTAAGATCATTTGGGCACAGATAACTTTGAAACTCAAGCAGCTTATTTAGAAAAATGTGTTCGTTTGTAGAGGCAGGCAATATACCATCTATGATCTTGTGACCAAAGGAGATGTAATGACCTATATTTACTCATATTTCTCCCCTCATAATTTATTTACATTAAATTTCTTCTATTTTATTCATTTAATGCTAATTTTTATATCAGATGTGTTCTTGGTCATTAAGATTACAACTTTTTAAGATGTTAGAATTTAGGGATAGATAATTGGATTATAAGCAGAATGTTGTAGTAACAGATCAAAAACTGTTAGCACTTGATTTTGTCAAGCCCTTTGCAAAATACCACATAGATATGGATAAATCTACAAAAATACATACTTATTTAGTTTTGCAAAATGTCTAGGAAATATACGCTTAGAAATTTAAAAATAAACAATGAGATCTAAATTTCCAAGTCAGAAAAAGAAGAATATGATAGATCTCTGGATGTTTTCAAGCAGATCTGCTGCCACAGCCTTCGATCTCAGCAACCATGCCAAAAGGCAATGATGAAAGTTTTCCCTAATAATGAGATGTGATATTCAAAAGACATCTCAAATGCCACTAGATCCATCACAGGGGTCATGTATGAGAATTGCACACACTATAACCTGGATCAACTACAACACCAAGTGGAGCCAGCTCATGAGAAACTTGAGTACTATACTTTGCCTTGTAAGGGAGAATGTGAGAATGCTTTATTTTGTGTGCATAATAACTTCACCATGTCAGGTATAAATATTTGCTTCTCTTGCTCTGCTTTGCAATTGAAATATAATCTAAATGTATAATTTGATATTATGCAAAAATGGGATGGATTATGCTGGGTAGTTTTATTTTAATTTGGATATAGAAATTCTTGTACATTTTTACACATGAATGCCTTATTAGACCTGAAATATCTTTGTGCAAGCCATATTTTGAAGCTACCAGCAAAACATAGTTTCTTCCACTAGAATGACTTATTCTAACAAAATGGCACAAAGTTAGTAGTTTATACACAACATATAATTATTGTGCACTGTACTGAAGGATGTGAGATCAAGGTAGCAGCAAATTCCATATCTAATACGAGCTTCTTTTTCTGTTCAAAGAGCTGTCTCCTCATGTGGTACAAGATGCAAATATGTTTTCTGAGTCCTTTTTTATACAAGAACTAATTTCATTTATAAGGACTCTGCCCTCCTTATCTAATCAACTCCAAAAATATCCAAGCCATTTAATATGATCATGATAGAGCTAGTGTCTCAAGATAATTTTTATGGGAAAATAAATATTCAGATAGTAACAATGCATCTATATAAGATTATGCATAATAATGGTGTCTTGATCTACATACACCTCATCTTACATTAAATCAGGTTAAATACCTATCTCCTCAATCATGTGTAATATTTTGATGGCTAAAATATTTAATATCCTTTCCTTTAGTTTATTAAGGTTTACAATACACAATTCTTTTTATTATTTTATTTTTTATTTTTATGTGTATAAATGTATTGCCTGCATGTATGTGAGTGCACCCTTGTTGTGCCATGCCACGAAGGTCAGAAGTGGGCTTTGGATTCCCCTGGAAATGGAGTTAAGGACAATTCATAACTGTCATGTGGGTGCTAGGAATTGAACCCAGGTCCTCTGCAAGAGCAGTCAGTGCTCTTAACCGCTGAGCCATCTCTCCAGCCCCATACAATACACAATTCTTATTGACAGTCCACCCTAGGAAGGCCTACTTAGTATGAAATGATCTTTACAACAATAGTTAGCTATTCACAACCATGAGAAAATGGTTAATACCACAGAGGTAATGATTTTAAATTACTAGAAATCGTAAATGCTAGGTATAATTAGTTATTTATCTCCATTAATCTATTTAACTGGCACAAAAATAAAAAGTGAGCCAAACTGTCATTTTCTACTTTACATATGATGAAACTTAACCCCAGAGACAGGGATTCATCTACTTGTCCAGGGTCACATAAGTAGTAAATGGTAGACTCAAGACTGGAGTGTAGATTTTATTTACACTAGTACATATGTTCTCAAGCACCATTTTATATAAAAGCCACTGATGAACAGTCTTATTTAATACATTGCTGTGGTGCCACACTTAAAGGCTTAACAGAGGTGTGCGGAGATGGCTCAGTGGTTAAATGTACTTGCTGCACAAGCCTAATTAGCTGATTTTTGAATCCGCATAAACAGCTGAATGGGGGAGGGTAAGTGTCTATAATCCTAAGACAACCCTACAGGGGACAGGAGATGGAATTAGGAGACGCTTCAGAAGCTAGTGTGGGACAGCTAGTCTGGTGTGCACAGGTGAAGAAACTGACTTAGTCAAAGGTAGGAAGGCAAAGAAAAACACCTGAATTTTGTCCTTTACTGTCACAAATGTGCTATCTCATAGTCACTCCTATACCTCCCCAAGAACAAGCTACAGCCCCTCCCCACACAGAGATCAAGAGAAGGAGGGAGGGAGGGAGGGAGAGAGAGACAGAGAGAGTCACACATACAAATTACTTAACAGAAACAATACGAAAGTTTATAAAAATTGATTGATAACAAAATTCATCTGAAGGGATGAATGACAGAGCTGACTCTGTCATTTGGACTTGAGCTAAAAGCGCAATTCCCTGCAACTAAGATTTCTTCTGCATAAAACAAGGATTTGCATCAACTGAATCAAGGTTCTCTACAGCTCTGCCATTTAATAGCTCTATATGCCTAATTAGAAGTATTTCCTCTTATCATCTCTGTTAAGAGACAAATGTGCAGAAGCCCTTAAGTGTTCATAGAGCTTTGAAGTTTTCCTTACATCCTCCTTATCCCCCATTCCCTGTGCCTGAACAGAGTCCTGCCCTGATTAAAAGACCAGGGAACATTTTATGTGTAACTCAGATAATCCAAGGTTATCCTTTAGAAGTTGTGTAACTTTCAGGTAAAAATCGATAATACATGCCCAGGATTCAGGGGCATGCATATACAAATAAGCACAAATCATTTATAGTAGCATCTTAGCTTTGATTTCATCATAGAAATGCCAAAGGGTGATATTTTCTTTAATATCTTCTCAGAAAGATCAGGTATTCCATGGTGGCAGATTTGGACCCAAAT
The DNA here is from genome assembly GCF_000622305.1 of Nannospalax galili. Lineage (NCBI taxonomy): Eukaryota > Metazoa > Chordata > Mammalia > Rodentia > Spalacidae > Nannospalax > Nannospalax galili. The sequence goes on from NW_008330735.1 coordinate 2,616,123, forward strand.
AAGAAAAAGGTCATTAACATTCAGCTCCAAAATACACCATGGATATTTGGGTGATACAATAAAGGCCCTGTTTTCCTTGACCTGAAGCTATCAATCTACACCCCCAGTTATTTTCCCCCTATTTAAACTGCTGTAAAGGCTCTAACATTGTTAATACTTTCATTACTTAGGTTGATTTCAGGACCTCCTACATTCTTCTTGTACAAACTTCATTCCATTATAGTATTTGATTATAAATAAAATAATGTAATGCATATACTAATTTACTTTATGTGATAAACATTGTTATCTGTATTTTAAACTGAGATTTAGAGAAATGTGGTAATTTCCACAAAGTCCTATAGCTAGTATTGTACTTTTAGAATCAATGCTCTTAAGTTGATTGTAGAGATAATGATTCCCATTGAGAGTCAGCCTCCCTAAATGCTGAATAAAAATAATGGAACTGATTCTCTTCATTACCGAAGAAAGGTGATTTTTAAAGTTTTTTAATTGAATTTTTGTGAATTTTGTACAACATATTTTGATTATATATATACCCAACTCCTCCCAGACCCACCCCTCTTTCCTACCAACCCAACTTTGTGTCCTCATTTTTTAAAAAATATATATATATATATATATATGCTTAAGTCATGTGCTGGATAACTTTAGTTGTCAATTTAACACACCTGGGTAGAGGGAGCCACAATTGGGGAACTGCCTCCATTGGACTGGCCTGTGGCCATATCTGTGGGGATATTTTCTTGATTGTTGAGTGGTTTGGGCAGTGCCACCCCTGGGCAGGTTGTTTTGCATTGTATAAGAAAACAGGCTGAGCACAGGCCAGAGGAGCAAGCCAGTAAGAAACATTCCTCCATGGCCTGTGATATAACTCCGGCCTCCAGGTTCATGCCCTGAGTTCCTACGTTGGACTCCCTGATGAATTGTGACCCAGGAGATGTAAGCCAAATGAACCCTTTTCTCCCAAGTTGGTATTGGTTAAAGTATTTTGTCACAGTAATGGAGAAACAAATTAGAACAAGGCCTATCAAATCAAATTGGTGCCTTCATATGCCCTTCAGTGGGAATCCATCCACTGGAACCTGGTTAATCTATCCAGAGAAGACTTACTCTCCCTCTCCTAGCAGCTGTCAGTCACCAAGAGTGCCTCAGATAGGGCTGGGGTTTCTTCCTCACTTCTCTACATATATGCTGGAATTTTATCTGACTTGAGTTTACGTGGGACTTGTGAATGCTGTTAGCTATTAGCTTTATGGAAAACTCTGTTTCTTTGTGGCCATCCCCACCTCTGGATCTTATAATCTTCATGCCCCCTCTTCCACAAGGATCCTGGAGATATGGTTGGCAGAAATTTGAGGTAGGCGCCTATTCAAAGATAATCACTCTGTGGACGGTAAATCCAAAGGGAAAATGATTGGTTACTCCTTAACATTCTTGCCACTATTGCACCTGGCATATTCTTGCCAGGCCATTGTTGTAACTCAGAGGTTTCATAGCTAGGCAAGGTTTATAATTATTTTCCTCTTGCAGTAGCGTTTATAGCAATTTCTAACATTATGAAAACTAGCTGGCATAGATAAAGCTTTGAGATCAGTACCCACTTGATTGTTCCTTGTTTTCACTCTACAATTCATATATGTGGTGTCCTCAGCAATAGGGTCATACCATGTAGTTCTGGTGGGTAACCAAGTGCAGTAGTAATGGCCAGTATTGTTTAAGGGTCTATGGGAACCCTCAGTCTATAGCTTCAAAAGAGGGAGTCCATCCCTGGAATTGGGCCTTTTCTTTGCTAACCTCTGATGTCTGAATCTGGGTTGCCTAACTCAAGATTATTGTTTCCAGTTTCATCCCTTTACCTGCAAGTTTACACAATGGAATATTATTCAACTGTTAAGAAAAAAAGAGATGCTCTTTTTAACCTGATAAGTCATCTACTTAAATCGAGTTTCATTAAACAGACGTGTGTATGGATTTTCCAAAGTTGGCTGAGTTGTATAGCACTGAGGCAAGACTAAAGAACACATGGAGATACAAACAATTGACTTGAAATCATGACTAGTCCAAGAGACAAAGGCTAAATTAAGGAACATAGCAAAGGTTACCTACTGAGTATTCTAGTGGAACATGTTAAATAAATTCAAAACTCATGAAATCATCAATCTGCAATTTCAAAAATATAACTAAAATTAGTACCTGTAGAAAAATAAGTAGTAAGACAATGAATTTTAAAATGGTCCAACATAAAAACAGAGGAAAATGATGTTATGATGTTATGAGTACTAGCATTCATTTATTTCTTCTTCCTGACTAGGAACATGATATGACAGACCACCTCATGCTCCACTGCCATGTCTTCCCCATCAGGATGGACTCTACCCTCTCTAACCATGAGGCAAAATTTATCCTTCTTCCCTTAAATTGCTTATTGTCAAGCATTTGGCCACAGTAATGAAATAAATAACTAATACAGAAAATAAGTGCCAAGGAATGGACTATTACTGAGATAAATCTCACTAAGCATTTCATAGACTTGTGGAATTGGTTTTCAGGAAGAATGTGGAAAGGAACTGAGCTGTGTGCTAAGATGGCCCTAGAATGCCATAAAAGTGTTTAATGATCTGTTCTAGCAAGGATTGGAAATACCAGAATGCTGGCAGACATGGAGATCCCTGAATATTAGAGATGCCAGGAAAATGGGAGGTCCACTGAGGAAAGTTGAAGGAATAGGGTGCAGCTAGCCAAGAGCAACATGTACTGTAGGTAGCAGAAATCAAGAGGCACAGATTCCCAAGCCTGTTGGAGACCAGATGATATGACCACAAGCCCCACATGCTGGAAATAAAGCTGTGGGGTTTACTATTTGCCTTGCTAAGGCTCTGTCTTTCTTTGTCCTACTCTTTGCTTCATATGCTCCCTTTCCTACTTTTTGGAATAGGCATCTTTTCTCTATGCCTTTATATATTAGAGGTACAAAGCTTGTTTTTAATTTTATAGGATATCTTAATTAAAATATCACAATGAGTGTCAGATGAACCTTTGGACTTTGAGACTTAGAAGAATAATATCACTGTTATAAGTGTGTGACTTTTACGGATGAAATACATATATTTTGCATTGTGAGGTCACCATGAATCTCTGTTAACCAATGACAGAATGTTATTATTAAAAGAAATATATCTGTAGCTGACAGAGTTCATATCTGTTAAGACTGTTGATTACTTTTTTTTATCCCTGGTAGCTTGCTGAGTGCCTTCCAGTGTTATTAAAATTGGCCAATCACCAGGAAGCTTCTGGTTGAGTACCAGCTTGTTTTTTCCCTGTTTTATGACTCAAGTATGAGGTGTCTTCAGCATTAGGGTCTTAAAATCTGCTCTGGAGGGTAGCCAAGAGCAATGGCAATAGTCTGTAATACTTTAGGGGTGGTGTATATGATCCCATTGACCAATAACAGGGAAAGAAGTAGTCCATACTTGGAACTGACTTTTTTATAACACAGCCTATGGTGTCTGGGGAAGGCATTGTTCCTCCATTGTAGGTTAACTCTCTTTAAAATCCATATGGATAT
>NW_008330735.1:2619717-2628743 GCF_000622305.1 Nannospalax galili
TATATACCTTCTACAGTAGTAGGTTTCCCTATGGCTTTGCCAAAGGTCCACAGTGTTATAGTTATCCCTATCTGTACTCCCTCCTTTCCCCTGTCCTCCCATCCTCCAGCCCTATTAACCCTTCCTGAGCCATTTTTCCTCTTTCCCCTTTCATATCACATATATTCTATCCTCATTCCCTTGCAATTCATCCCTATAGCCCCATTTCTGGTTTCCTGACTTCTATGGATACTCAAGTTTAAATATTCATATTTAAAGATTCATAGCTAGCATTCCCATATTTGTAAGAACATACGACATTTTTCTTACTGAGGAAGTATTAGCAATGCAATTGATGAAAGGGGCAAGAGAGTAAGTTGCTTTAGGGATGCAACCCTGGAGAGGATGCTCATGATTCTGTAGCTGGTCCCATATCCATGCACATAAAGGCAGCAGTAAGTGAATTCAGAGGGTTTATAAAACAAAAAGAGCACATGAAGTTTGGAGGGGAAAAGTGGAGTGAGGGATAAGGGAGGTCCTGGAGTGGAGGGAATGGCGATGGCTATGGTCAAAACACATTATACACATCTACGAAGCTCCCAAACAATAAAAATTAATTAATGTATTCAGACGTCCGATTGACAAGGAGTATAGTCCATGATGATGATGACTGCCATTGTTGACTTGAATGGATTTTGAATTGCCTAGAAGACATAACTTTAGGTGTGTCTGTGAGTGGTTTCCATTAACATAAGAGGAAGAACCCATCCAGAATGTAGGTAGCATCATTCCATGGAAAGGGGTCTTGGACTAAACAAAATAGGTAAAAGGAGAAAATGAACTGAAAATAAAGAAACAAAGATAAGATGATCATCTCACAAGTTTTGGCCAGCTTTTAAGAGACAACTTCATGTCTTTTCTACGTAATAAAATGTTACTTTGTACCTACGAAGCTGAGGTGAAACAAAGCTCATTGGTGTAAGTAGCAGTCTGTTCAGTCAGATCACAACCATTTGAAAGACAATTGCAATATGTCTTGGTTAGTTTTCATTGTTAACTTGATTTAACTAAGTCAACTGGGAAGAGGGATTCTCAGTTGGGGGATTTTCCTGCTCAGATTGCCCTGTGGCCATGACTGAAGTGAATTATCTTGATTATAGGTTGATACGGTAGGGCACAGCTCACTCTAAGTAGGTAGTTCTGGGTTTTATAAGAAAATTGGCCGAGCACAAGCCAGAAGGAATAAACCAGCCAGCAGCATTCCTCCTTGTTTTCTGCTTCAAGCTTCTCATTGCTTTCATTCCTGCCATGACTTCTAGCAATGATGGAGGGTGAACTGGAAGTATAAGAAGAAATAAACCCTTTCTTCCCCAAGTTGTTTTGGTGGTGGTTATCACAGCATCGGAAAGTAAACTAAGACAAAATACAGAGACGTTGATTCTTTATGAAATGAACCCAGATCTGAAACACATATAGTACAGAAGAGTACAATCATCAAAATTATAAAGATTTATTGATATGTCTATTATTTTACATTCAGTAAACAACTCTTTACTTGGAAATTACAGCCTGTTGAGTTAGTTCACTTACCCAGAAGCAAATTAAGAGCAAGAGATAGAAGAGGTAAGCAGATAGAGTGTGATGTGTAGACAGACATTAAGGTGGTATTGCTAAGGTGAATAAGTTGCTTCAGGGATGCAGCCTTGGAGAGGCTACTCATGCTCCAGTAGATGGTACTATATCCATTCACATACAGGCAGCAGTAAGTGGATTCAGAATGTTTATAAAACAAAAAAGGGCACATGAAGTTTGGAGAGGAAAAGTGGAGTGAGGGACAGGGGAGATCCTGGAATGGAGGGAATGGGGATGGCTATGGTTAAAACAGATTATTATATGCATCTAAGAAGCTCCCAACCAATAAAAAATTAAGTAACGTATAATGTATTGAGTTGTCAGATTGACAAGTGGTGGAGTCAAATATATATATATAGGCATTGAATGATTTTATTCACTCATATTTCATCAGTGGAAAATATTTTTCATGAACATCCAGACTTACAGAAAATGCAGTAGTGAATAATGTGTACAATATCCCTATCCTCTTTGAATTAGAAGAAATGAAAAAGTCAACCTTTAATGACAGCAGAACAGAGTGGGTGCAGGGTGTAAGGAGGCCGAACAAGTTGGCAAGGCTTCTTTGAGGATTTATTGTGCATCTTCAGAATGAGAGGTTAAAATGAATAGTCAAAATAGAGATAGGGAAGATGGCTCAGTGGGTAAAGTGCCTGTGTCACAAGGATAAGAACATGAGTTTGGATCCCCAGTACCTACATAAAACCAGGCATAACAGCATGCCTCTGTGATACCAGAGCAGATGGGTGGCAACAGGTGGATCTTTGGACTTTATTGGCCAGCCAGCCTAGCTGAAAAGGTGAGCTCAAGGTTCAGGGAGGGATCCTGTTTCAAAATAAAAATGAAGTGGGGATAAACAGAGGAAGATACCAATGTCAACTTTTGGCCTCCACATGTATATGTAGAGGTAAGTACACCTGCACATACATGTGCCCACACCACACACAAGCACACACATGCACAAATAAATATTACTCAAAACAGTCAGAAAAATCATCAAACCAATAGAGTAAAATACAATTTAAACTGAAACTAAATATAAAGCAATTGGTGTTGACAACATTCTGCCAATCCTTATAGCTGAAATAGTAGTAACAAGACAGAGGCAGTGATTCTATAGGAAACCACCCACAGGTAGCACCAGGCTCCCTTTACAGAAAGGAATGAGCTGGTCTGGATGCAGCTTCCAGTCATAAGCAGTCATTTGATTCGTGATAGGTAAATAGAAAACTTTTTCATTCATCTCTACTTCAAAGTAGATATTTTTCTCAGTAGTCTAGACTTTCAGTAGGCAAATGATTTGTTTTTAGAAGTAGCAGTAAGATATGTTTTGCCAGGGTTGTTAGGGTTAGAACCTGGACCCAGGCAGTCCTGCCAGACTAGGCTTAGTCACTCATCCTTGAAAAGCCAATAAAAAAAGTAAGCAATTTTTGAAAGAAAATGGAGATTTATTCAATGTGACCACATTGGGAAGAGGAACAAAGAGGTCCAGTGATTCCTCAAGTTTAAGTTCTGGTGTCCTGATGGAGTTTAGGTTTAAATAGAGGGCAAGAGATAGTCCTAGTCAAGGTATGGTTCCATCCATCACCATTTTCTGGGCTCCAGTCTCTCCTGCAGTGTGGTTTGACAAGTTGTCAGAACCCTGTGATCCCTTTCATGGAGGCAAATTCCTCCTCTGACTGACACCAAGCTTTAGCCTTTTTCCTTTGCCCAGCATGAACTTCCTGGGGAAGTTCAACTTCTTAAGGAAGTTCAACTTCTTATTGTTTCAGTAGTGTGATGGCAAAAGGAAGGTTCCATGTGCTCCTTCAGAATAGTTTCATTCCTGCTAAGACCATTATAATTGGAAAGTGATTTTAAAGTTCTTGAGGTAGACTTATTCGATTTGACAACAATCTTCAGTACTATGTTCCTAAGAACCTGCCTTACTCTCGTTAAGCTTATATTTCATCATTCATAAATTAAGGATAAATAATAATTAACTACATGATACAGTTAATATATGGAAAAATGAAATTTACTACATTAGCAAGCATAGTAAACTACACAAAATCAAAATCCAATGAATGAGCACAATTATATTTGCATTATGTATTACCGAGGTAAACATTCAGAGTGCAGAGTTCTGGCAAACGGGACAGAATTTACGACCACCTCTCCAGTTCACACACCAATTAAGCATCTGAACAGTTCAAAGATCTGACAAGGCCAGTGTGTCTTAATGTGTGAATGTATGAAAAAGTGTCGATGCAAGGTATAGAGCCAGTTGAGAGTTGATCACTTGAGAGTCTCTTGGAAACGTTCAGTTTTATTCCATAAGCACACATATCAATAAGCTACTCTCCTTTCTAGTAGAACAGGCAGGCAAGCCCATGTCTGTGCATTATTAGAGCTAAGGTAAAAAGTGAAAAGAAAGGCTTCAAAAGTAAAAAGAAATAAGTTTCATTCAGCCTTCATACCGAGAAAGCATGGGGGGATATGTATATGGGCTGTATTTAATAAAATGAAGAAAATTAGGTCTTGGATGTATCAGCATATGATCAAATGTTTCCATTCTCACTGAATATGACACGTACATGCATATGGTCCAGGTCATCATGGCTAAACAATAGTAATTGTATGAAAATATTGTAGAGTGTGTCAGTGTATCTGTTGGTTCCTCCAATCTTCTTACCAGCATAGCTCCTGCCAGGAAGTTCTTGCTGCTGAAGGTTCAGAGACTGTCAGCCTTTCCTATCATGAAAGTAAAAGGAAATTCAGCTCTACTAAAAATAGGAGGAGCAAAAAGTAGCAGACAAGCAGATGTAGTTTTTTACCAACATCTTCACAGGATGCATTGGAGCTGATACTTGTTTTCCCTGATGAAGATAATTGTTTGTTACAGGGGCTGAGATACTGACAGGCAAAATATGCCACCTTCATGGCTTCTTCACATATCCTACTACTCTGAAAGTTTGTCCCAGTGTGCTGGAAGTATTAGTTAGAAAGTTAATATTGGGCTTAAATGACAGCTAGAATGATCTCAGGGTCCAGAATATAGCAAGCCATCAAACTGAATGAAATCTGGCTCTTGCATTAATGAAAAGCATTTAGGTTTGGCTACATCTTTAAGTCACTCTCTAAAGGTATTAAGTGACTTAAATGCAGCTGATATCAGGTAGTAAAACCTTGAGAGAGAGAGAGAGAGAGAGAGAGAGAGAGAGAGAGAGAGAGGGAAAAGTAAAATCATGACATTCTAGAGAGAGAGAGAGAGAGAGAAAGAGAACATGAGAGCAAGAAAGAGAGAGTGAGAGAGAGACTCCCTATAGACCCAACTGGCCTGGAACTAGGTCTGTAAAGCAGGGAAATCCACCTACTTTATAAAAGGCATGCACCACCACCCTCGGTTAGGAAGCAAAACCTTAAGCACATAGAGGAACAAAATTCCAAATCAAATGAAGGTATCTTATTAAATTATTAATAAAACATTTTATTATATTTTCCCCTTCTCCAATGAGTCATCTATCCCATCTATTTTAGCCTGGGCAGACTTCCATATACAAAAATCACAGTCATACTTTCTGGCCTTGGAGCCTATTGGTCACCCTCTTCTCTAGTTCTCAGGAGCCAATCCATTCTTTCAGATATGACATATTTACTGTTTACACTCTGAAGAAGGAAGGCCTGAATCATTTGACTCCTGAGTAAATTAATTGCATTCATCCAATTTATAGGCCTGAAAGAAATCTCAACCAAACCTAAGATATTATACTTAACATATATTAAAATCATAAATAAGTACTCTGAACATAAGCTGTCAAGTAAAATCTGCATTTTCTTAAGTTTTACATTAAACATGTGGCTGCAGGCTCATTTGCTATGACTTAAGTGAATACTTGTTAGCACATAAGACATAAAGGCATTAATGTTTAGTGATAAAACTTGTGGGAGAAAAAGTTAAGCTAATGAATGGTACTTTGTCACTTCTGATATTTTTCTGTGAATTAGAAAAAATGCTAACTTAATGAGTTTACATATGGGAATTTTCAGCAAAACATCTAGAATAATATAAGGGTTTATTCTTATGTATTGGATGAAATAACCCAGATTTTTAGTCTGGGATCATTTCTGCCACCTATATTATAGTATGATTTATCTATATAAGGACTGAACAGTCCTGTACCAAGTACATAATGTCTAACCACCTGTAGTTCTGTCTAATTGATGAGCTAGCAGGCAAGTAGGCTATTGGACTTACTATTTGAAAGGTCAAAGGCGAATTCCTCAGAAAATGCATCAATTCCCTAGAATCACTTAAAAATAAGTAGCTCAGTAAGTCCTGGAAAAAAAGTCCAATTGCTATAGCACAGTAAACATACCTTTCCTTAGGATACATGACTGATGCTGATTTGCCTCCAGGACACAATGAGAGACAAAGTGCTGATATTATAGTCATTTATATTCATTGAAATGCTCCATTCTTCACCTTAAACTAGCACATGACTATATTGTCCCCATTGTGTGGTTATTTGACCAAAACTTCATAATCCTGTTGTTAAGCAAAATGAGATCAACCCTGAAAATAGCTGCTCAGTTCAGAACCTTTCTCCCAGCTCCAGTCTTTCTAAACCCTAGGAAAAGAGGATTTGATAGGAAAAGAATATTATTAAATACAAAATATTTAATGCACATCACATACTCTGAGTTCTTCTGTGGGGAGGGCAGTTCCTTCTTAAAATAGCAATGTCTTCAGACTAAATGAAGCAAATAGGACTAGAGATCACTATGTTTGTTTTTAAACAAAGTTTCCTAAAATATATAGGCTCTGGATTTGAGAGGAACCAAGAGTATTTGTGCCACAACAGGAACATGACAACATAAAGTATGTTCCATAGCCAAAGGGAATGAACTTTGATTGGAATCTCTGGTGTGCCTGCCAGAGGCATGATGAAAGCAACTAGGGTCTCTTGTAGATTTTGTTTTTTTGTTTTTGTTTTTTTTCCCAGAGATCAATTAAACAAGGAATGAAGAATCGGTGCATCTCCAGCAGCTCTCTTGGTGAGACTCTTCACTGTGGTTGAGTCAACTATTGGATGCTGAGAATAGTGCAGGGACCATTTGGAAGATTTGCTGAAGCATAGCTCCACACCAATCAAATCCCAGCAGCATGAAAGGGCATTGCATATCGACTTTATATTTGGTTTAAATCAATTAACTTTTAATACTCTAGGAACACCGCAAAGCTCACAATTCCTAGTGAGAAGTTAATTGTTTAGGGCCTCTAAACTTTGTCTCCTGATTTCTAGTGCTTTATCTTAAACATCTGACATTCGCCACTTTTTCCCCTTATCACTGTACACAGTTAACAATCTATCACAGGAAGTATGAATAAACAAGTACAATTAAACTTTTTTATAATTTATTTATTGTTTTTATTTTATGTGTATTAGTGTATTGCCTGCATGTATATAAGTGCACCCATGTCGAACAATGCTGTGGAGGTCAGAAGAGAGCTTCGGATTCCTCTGGAACTGGAATTAAGGACCGTTTGTAGCCTCCATGTGGGTGCTGGGAATCAAACCGGGGTCCTCTGCAAGAGCAGTCAGTGCTCTTAACCACTGAGCCACCTCTCCATCCCCACAATCAAAATTTTAAAACAAACACAATTCTAAATATCATTCAAGATGCATGAGTATTTGACAAAAGCTAACTGTACAGATATATGTATATATATATCAGTGTTCCTAGAAGAATGAAGCTTGGTTTGGTTAAATTTTATCCAGGGACATTCTTTTCTTTGTTAATTTTTTAAAAATTTTATGTGTATGAGTGCATTGCCTACATGTGTGTAAGCGCACCTGTGTTGTTCAGTACTCAGGGAGGTCTGAAGAAGGCATCAAATTCCCCTGGAACTGGAGTTACGGTCGGTTGTTAGCAACTAACTATGTGGGTGCTAGGAATTGAACCCAGGTTCTCTGTAAGAGCAGTCAGTGCTCTTAACAGCTAAACTGTCTTTCCAGCCCAATCCAGGGAGATTTTTTAAAATGTGGTTTAAATTGATTTGGTTTCAATTTTTCTATAGTAATAGTAAAAGAGTAATTTCAGATCCACTGTTGTAATGAGAGAATTAATAAAGAATAAAATTATTTAGATTAAAATACCAATACCTAAGTCATCAAAAATCTCATCTAATTATGAAAAGTATTGAGAAATTTGTAAGTTTCAGCACTTGGGAGGTACTTTGTGTGGGGGGGTGCAGTTCCATATAAATCCAAGGGGGTGTGTGTGTGTGTGTTTGTGTATGTGTGTGTGTGCTTATGTGATGGGAAGTGTAAGTGGTAAGTGGAAGCAGAGGCAGCCTTAGGCATTTATTCTCAGGCCTACTCTGTTTTTTTTGTTGTTGTTGTTATTGTTGTTGTTGTTTTTGAGACAGGATCCAGAACTTTTCAAGTTGTTAGGCTGGCTGGACAGGAGTCCCTGGGGAGCCTGCTTTCTGTACCGCCCAGGCACCAAAATTATAAGAATATACCACCTTGCATAGGCTTTTTTACATATGTTTGGGGGAATGAACTCAAGTAGATATATTTTACATATCTAAGCATTTAAATAGGAGAAGCTAGAGTCTTCCACTGACCCCATAGGTAAAAGTGCTTGTTTTTCAAGCCTGATTGACAGTCTGGGTTCAATCCTTGGGACCCATCTAAAGGTGGATTAGAGAAGTGACTCTGTGAAGTTGTTCTCTGCCTTCTCCCCAACACACATCATATACACACAACAACAATAAAAAATGATTAAATAGCAACAATTATGGTTATTTTTTAACAAAGTCTAAACTTGGGGCTGGAGAGATGGCTCAGCAGTCAAAAGCACTGACTGCTCTTGCAGAGGACTCGGGTTCGATTCCCAGCACCCATATGGCAGCTACGAACCATCCTTAACTCCAGTTTCAGGGGAATCCAAAGACCTCTTCTGACCCCCATGGCATTGCATAACACAGGTGCACTCACATACATGCAGGCAATACACTCATAGACATAAAATATAAATAATAAATAAAATATTGCAAAAACAAAGTCTAAACCTATTTTGAGTAATCTATATATTTACCTTACTTTTAGCTGTCCATATTCACAATTACTGCAAAGCCTCAAAGTTGAGCATGCATTGTGTTATCAATTACTACATGAAATTTCTGTAGGATCAATGGGGCTTAGCAAAGAAAGTTAAAATAATTAAATGAAAGCCGGGTGTGGTGGCACACTCCTGTAGTCCCAGCACTTGGGAGGCAGAGGCAGGTGGATCTCTGTGAGTTCAAGGCCAGCATGGTCTACATAGTGAGTTCCAGGACAGCTGGGGCTACAGGGAGACCCTGCTTCAAAAAGACAAAAATAAATAAATAAATAAATAAATAAATAAATAAATAAATAAATAAACAA
>NW_008330735.1:2630550-2678326 GCF_000622305.1 Nannospalax galili
ATTGGCTGAAGGTACCCACCCCCGAGCCTGACAACTTGAGTTCAGTCCCGTGGGACCTATATGATAGAAGGACAGTTTTCTGACCTCGACATGTGTTCCATGGCATGCACATACCTGCACACACAGAGACACACACACACAAAATAAATAAATAAATAAACAAATAAATAAATAATTGAGTGAGAAAGTATCTGAGGCTATGCAGGCATCTACTCCTGCCGCATCATCTGATCTCCCTCAGCCTGGTCTCACGGTGTCATAGTTTTTTTTTTTTTTATGACTAAGTGCCTGAAGAAGAAAACCTCAGATATGTTTTAGAGATAATTCTGTGTTTTGTGCTTATGTCAACTCAAAGTTAATTAATTTCTCTAGTAATATAATTGCAGACAAGAATGTCTCTAAAATAAAGTCATAAAAGGAAATTTTACTGTGGAAAGTAGGTTATTCATCAGTATGTTTTATAGCTTATTTTATTTTGTCTAGATTAGTAGGGAGTCTCAAGAATATACTGCTTCTTAGACATTGCAACAATTTCAGATCCCATAATTTCATTTTTTTTCCCCACATTCGCATCATTATCAGGAACTTAATTCTACTTGTAAATTGGCCAGTCAGGGCTCACATGTACTGAATAAATTCGTTGGCCCTGAGACTGCCTAGAATACTTTCCTTGCAGAGTTTGACAGGGGAAGATGACATAAATGTTTCAAAGTCCAGCTCTGCAATCCCACCAAGCTCCTAGCATACTGTTGCTACTAAGATTTCAAATTGCTTTCATTTAAATCCCACAAGGCAATCTTTTTGACCTGTTTTACAAGATTAAATGTTGTTAATCATTAATTTACAATAAAGCATCTCTTGTTTGTTTAAAAAATAGAATATAGTGGTTAATTACTCCATGCTGTCAACATTCATTTATATTTGCTGGGGACTTTCAGTTCCATCTTAGTTTCATACACACAAAACTGGAGGAATGTCAATTTTACCCTAACAAAAGAAAAGGAAAACAATCTATAATATCATAACTTTGTTTTAAAATTTTTGTTTATTTTTATTTTATATGTATGAGTGTAATTGTCTGCATGCATGTAAGTACACCCATGTCCTGCAATGCCCATGGAAGTCAGGAGAGGGCATCGAATCTCTTGGAACTGCAGTTACAAATGGTTATTAGCTGTCATGTGGGTGCTGGGAATCTCTCCATCTCAACTCTCTTTTTTTAATGCTTTGAAATTTATAGCCCTGTATACAAATGTTGAAGATGATATTTAAACAGCAAAGAATTATTACTACATAATTGTTAGGATGCTTACAATCCAAAGCACTGACCAGAACAATTCTGGCAAAGATATATAGAGAGAGGCATTGGAATTATCATTCCTTGCTAGTGGGAATGTAAAATGGTCCAGATATTTTGAAGGACAATTTGGTGGCTTTTCACAAAATGAAACATACTCTTCCATATGATCCTTGGTATTTATCAAAATGATTTGAAAGTTTGTACCCACATAAGAACTACAGATGCTTATGGAAACCCTATTCATAACTGCATTAACTTAGAATCAACCCAGATGTCCTCAAGCAGGTGAAAGTATAAAGTATAGTACAGGAAGAGGAAGAGACATAATGCTTTTCAGTACTAAAAACATACTCGAATGATCAGGATATGAATATATATGGGGGAACTTTAGACTCATATAATGTGAAAGAAGTTAATCTGAAAGAGTTAGATATTATATAAATTTTAGTTGTATGACATTCTGGAAAAAGCAAGCTACAGTAAAAGCAAAATGATCCCTGTTTGTTTGTTTGTTTGTTTGTTGTTGTTGTTTTTAGGTTTGTGGAAAGTAAAAGTGAATAGGAGAGGCACATAACTTTTTTAATCCATAATAGAAGAAAAGATTGGCATGTCCAAGAGAAGATAGGTAAGGAGCACTTTATTAGCTAAGGCACAGCATAGGAAGATAAGCCTTCTTTTAAAGAGATGGAAAAGAAAGAAAAGGAAGAAATCATATAAAATTGCTCAAGACCAAGCGTCTACACAGATGAAGACCAATTATGGCTAGAAAAATAGAGTAAGAAACATCAGACTCAATCTCGGTTAGAAGATAACTGTAAAAGGCAGAAAGAACTAGAGAATTCATTCTTGGACCCCAAATCCTCCTATCACTAAGTACTGAAAATAGTCAACCATGTAGAGAAGCTGTCTCTGAGGCAGTGTTCAGAGAGAAACTCTAAAGCTGACAGTGGAACAAATATTTTGATAAAGTGCTTCCATTTGCCTATTCTTTACCCTAAGGAAAAAAAACTACATAAAAGAACTTGAAGAATATGACTCAAGGAATGTTAGGAAAGTAGTGAGATGGTTCAGCTGTTAAGAACACTGGCTGCTGTTCTATAGGACCAGGGTTCCATTCACAGCACCCAAATGGCAGTCAACAACGTCCCTGTAATTTCAGTTCCAGGGAATCCAAAGCCTTCTTCTGACCTCCAGCAGCACTAGATACACTCACACACACACACACACACACACACACACACACACACACACACACACTCATACTCATAAAATTAAAATAAATGAATAATTAATTAAAGATTGTGTTAGGATTTCACAGTATAGCTCTTTTCAATTGTATCTATAATCCTTATTTTATCTACATTTAGTATCCTGTAGGGCATCACATTCTACCCTGATCAGGTATTTTAGGGCTTTATAGATGCCTTCCTATTGTCTTTCAGCTTCCTTTGCTGCTGTTAACTAGTCAGTTGTTTTAGTTACTGTTTGGTAGAAGGAGAACGTCTACAGCTGATTAAAGATTTTACAGTTGCCTTTGCTTTCAATAACTTTCTTAGTGATTGGCATTTATAGAGCTTCTTTAAAGTGTTTTTTAGAATTGTATTTTTGAAAATCTTTCAGCCTTCAAACAGTTTTCATCTCATCCTTCCCTCCCTATTAGTACTTCAGTGTCACATAGGTAAGGCTTCCTCATGTATCATGGATTCCTCCTGTATCAGTTACTTTACCTCCTGGATAGAATGTTCTGTATATGTTTGATAAGTCCTGTATTAATTACTTTTTGGCTGCTGTGATGCCATGTGAAACACCATGACCAAGGGAACTTATAAAAGGAAGAGTTTATTTGAGCTTATGGTTCCAAAGGGCTGGAGTCCATTATGGTGGGGAAGCATGGCTCTCACATCTTCATTCAAACCACCACACCCACCTGCTATTTGCTAAAGCCTCTTTATTTTAGGTCAAGTTTTGTTTGCTTTTATTTTGTAACTAATCTGTATCATAGGTTGCTCACACTTTCTTCTTCTTCAAATTTGATATGAAAACAACCTGAGGCCAGATGACACATGCCTTTAATTACAGCACTGAGCGGGAGAGGGAGGCAGATGTCTGTGAGACTATGGCCAACTTTGTCTACATAGCGAGTTCTAGGACAGCTGTGGTGAAGGAAGAACATGTCTTAAAAAACAAACTAAAACAATGTGCAGTTTTATTAATTTTCTTTATGGTATTTTTAGCCTCAAATTGTTTAATTTTAAAACTTTTATGGTCTTATCCTCTATCTTGCTACCTTAAACACATTGAAATAAAGGCATCTCTGTCTTTTGTCTTCATTTATTATTTCTTTGTGTAAATTTATGTTTTTAATTATATTTTTAAAATAAATTGATCCTGATGTCTATAAACAAGAGAAAAAGAAGGATATCTTGATCTTATAAGGAACATGGGGGAGTGGGAGATGGGGAAAGAGGGGATGGGACAAGGATTAATTAACATGAAGGGTCAATGAAAAAGTTATCCTAAATGTACAATCTTAAAAGCCAAGGTGAACATCTAATTAAAGGGGATGGTGGAACACGGGTCACAAGGAAGAACAGGAGGAATGCTTGGAGTTAAAGGTTTGAGTAGAAATAGAGGTAGGGACATATGAGTCAGCAGAGGCCAGAAGATAGGTTACTTAAAATTAAGTGTGGTAGTTTGAATGAAAATGTCGCCTATAGGCTCCAAGTATCTGGACATTTTGTCCCCAGTTGGTGGCACTGTTTTTGGAGGTCTTAGAAGTTTGGCCATGCTAAGAGGAAGCATGTCACTGGGGTCAGGCTTGGAGAGTTCTTAAGCCTTGTAGAATCTCCAGTTTGTCTCTTGCTTCCTGTTCCTACTTGAAGAAGTGAGAGCTTAGCTTCTGCTCCTGCTCCAGCTACCTCCAGTTATCATGCTTCCCCATCATGATGGACTGTAATTCCCCTGGAACCGTAAGCTCAAATAAGCTCTTCCTTTTGCAAGTTGCTTTGGTCAGTGTTCCTATCACAGCAACAGAAAAGTGACTACAATACTAAAAGTGACTAACATACTAAGGATGTGTGAAGAAAGTCTTATGGAAACCAACTGCTTTGTAACTAATTAAAAATAAATTCTCAAAAAGGAAAAAAAAAAGCATGTGGAAAAATATGTGTAGAAAACATCATATATAATATGAAAAAAGGGATTTTGATTAGAGGGACCATGCAAAGGTGGACAATAGTGTTAAGAGAGTGGGATATTTAATGAAATTGCACTGCCAGGCATGGGAAACCTGCCTATGAGTTATTGGTCAAGGAGGCCTCAGAGGCTGCCAGAAAATACAAACTATTGCCATTGCCTTTAGTCACCCAATATAAAATGGTAAGACCCTAGTGGTGAAGGCACCATTTACTTCAGTTGCAGGATATCAAGAAATTATTCTCAAACTGACCAGTAAATACTTTCTCTGTTAACTAGCTTTCATAATCCTGGAAGGTACTATGGTAGGCTTCTGGGGAGAAAAAGTCATGAGTCGTCTTACCTGGTGCTGAATCCTGCATCATATAATACCAAACTCCAAGGCAATTTGAGCACATAGGTACACTAGTGTTATGACACTGATGGTAGTAATAAACCAATTTCTGGTTGGATATGAGGCCTGCTTCACAGGAAACATTTCAAGTCTTATACTGTAAACAAGATCAAAAGCCCATGACTGGGATCATCACATACCCTAGGGGGAATCAACTGGTGTTGTTGTACTAAATGGTCATAATGTCAAATTACCTTCTTTTAATTTTTTTGATTTATTTGTTTTTATTATATATGTATGAGTGTTTTTCCTGTATGTATGTAAATGCACTCCTGTCGTGCAATATCTGTGGAGGCCAGAAGAGGACATCAAATCCTCTGCAAGTAGAATTAAGGTTAGTTGTTAACTGCCAGGAGGTAGAAGGAAGTAGCCATCTTGGCGGGATCTTAAAAGCTCAGTCAAGATGTAGGGGAAAGAGCCCACAGGTGTCTATGCCTTTGTAAGTGACACACTCCTGAACAGCATAAACTTTGTTGGACAGCCCAAATAAATATTCTTATTCCCCAAACTGTAGCTTAGAAGGACATTGTATAAGTTTTGTTGGTTGGTGGTAAAGACAGTGTGGAGCCTGGGAGCTTAGAAGGATGCAGCGCTACTCACAGAGGGATAGAAAGCCACACAAACCTCACAGGAGAGAATTTGGCAGGACACCTGCCCAAGTTCAAGGCAAGAAAAATTGCAGCATGAATGGGGAAGGTCTCCTGAGGCCTCACACCTAGCTGAGTAACTACTGGCCTTTGATGGCTTCTGAGGTAGGGCAGGAATCATATTCTTTGGGGAAGGGAAGGGTAGTCATTTGTATTACCACACCCCAGTATACTCCTCACACAAATTCACACTGTGACTCAGGGGTTATTAACAATGAAAATAAAAAAAGACATGAAATCCAGAGGGATATAGGATTCTTGAACCCTGAGGGGAGTTGGAGGGAGATAGAGGGTAGATAAGATGAAAATGCATTGTATACATGTATGAAATTTTCAAGGACAAATAAAAATATTACTTTAAAAATTAAAATATTGGGTCTGGAGACATGGCTCAGCAGTTAAGAGCACTGCTGCTCTTGCAAAGGACCTGGGTTTGAGTCCATGAACCCAACTGGCAGCTAACAACCATCTATAACTCCAGTTCCAGGGGTTTCAATGCCCTCTTCTGACCTCTGCAGGCACTGCACGACACAGATGCACTTACACAGGTGCAGGCAATACACTAGTACACATAAAATAAAAATGATGAATAAAATATTTTTTTAATCTCAAAGTTCTTTTATTTTTAATATTTTTTTAGATTTGCTTTTCCTTCCATCATGAAATTCTTCATAAGATTTAATTGAAAATTTGGTAATTTAATCAGTGTCCCCTTTCTTCGGTAGTTGATTAATTTCAATATTTATTTTCATAGCTCTATGACATGGCCAAAACTTCTAATTAGCTCCTCAACTACCTAACTCCTCCTCTATTGGACTTCTCACACAATCTGGGGTTGTTTATGATTGACAAATGTTTCAAGGAGGAGAGAGCTGTGGGGTATAGACCTGAATTTTCTGATCTGTCATTTTGTCTCTGATTTTGACTCAAGTACATAGCGCTTATTCTTCCCTGGACATTTTTGTTTTTCTTAAATCACCACAGGCTTATAAGACTATTCTGAAGTTCTTCAGAAGTTCTGAGCAGAGTTTATGCCTCCACATTTCAACCTCTTGGTTAATGCTTCATCTTAGGAAAAGCATTGGATGTCACTGTCAGCTCATCGTGTCTTTTCTCTAAGGTCTAACAACTCCATCCAGATGGCTTGGTCACTCTCTGATGCCTTGAAACTATTGACTTTAATTACTCTATCCAGCTTTTCTGTTGTTCTAGATAGTGGGTGTTCAGTCAGTGATATAATTCTAGGAGCATAAATTCATAACAATTCTGATCACAAATTCTACAGAGAATGGAAGTTGAGTTGGAATTCAGTGAAAATTATGCAACATATAGTAAAATGTGTTATGGAATGATGAAAAATATTAGTAACGTTTCAGAGGCAATGTTAAATCTGTGGTTGTAGAAGAGTTGTGTAAGAGAAAAAATTTGGTAGGCATTCATTTATTGATCAGGAACCAGTTACTAGGCCATATGCCAGGAGAACATAAGGACATAATGTTTAACTCAAGGGAATTGTGTCGCTGGACAGGACAATAACAGATGCTAGCAAATAACTATATAGCAAGGTTTGATGCATGTGCTCCTTACTATGTGTGTATGTATATGTATTTCAATATATATGGTTCAATATATTTCAAAATGTTTCTTCACATACACATATTAAAAAAGCATCAGAGAAGAGAGAACCAAGTTAGACATTTTTAGATAAGACAGCAAACATCTTTCAACTGGGAAACAAAGGAGATATAAGACCAAATGAGAAGAGACACAAAGTCTGGTAATGAGGAACAGTTTTCCAATTTCATAGATACTACCCATTTAGAAGGCCTAATGTACAGATGTCTCAGTTCCATCTACAGAATTTCTGATGGAGTAAATCTGGACTAGGACCAGATGATTTGCAGGTCTAGCATGGTCCCAGATATGCAGCTCCTGCTATTGGTCTAGAAACCATACTTTGCTAACCAGTGTATAAAATACCCACTAAAGGTACAATAAAAGAATCTACATATAACAGCTCCTAGAGAAGTCAGGTTGAATTAAAGACTCCTTCAAGGTAGTATAACTTGTCTAATTTGAGTCCAACAAAGGGCACGAGTATAAAGTCCTGAAATGTAAAATCATAAATCATTTGCAATTGGCAATAAGACTGCCAAGAATTGAAACAATAATGCAACTAGTAAGTACAGTTAGTTACGTTATGTGCTTAGTTAGCATCTTATTATCACTATAAATTTGGAGGGACATGCAAGGGGACATGCGGGAGCAGATGGTAAGGCAGATGTTATTTGAGGGAAGATGAGGATAATAAGGGCCCTGGGACCAGAAAGGGAGGAGGGAGGCCAGATGGGAGGAAAAAGAGTAGAAATGAATGACTCTTGAGGGCCTAGGAATCCCAGAGGGAAGTGTGATATCTTTGAAACCACATAAGAAATGCCTATACAGTGTCTAAACATTAGTGCATATGTATACCTGTGAAATGATTGGCAAGGTACATAGTGCCAGACAGAAGAGACTTCCATTGAGTGGTTGGTGACAGTGGTCCAGGAGATTCCCAGACTCTTGGTTATCTCCCTACTAATAGTATAAAAGACCCTGCTGCTGAAGACAGAATGTGCGTTGGATATAGGACTTGGAGCAATGGATCATGAATTGACCTAGACGCCTTCTACCCAAAGTTTAGCCATCATAATCCTAGATGATACTATGCAAATTCCCAAGGGAGAAAGGCAACCAATGGTCCAACTCAGCCCTAAAAACTAATAACTCCAACAACCAGCATGGCAAACTATCTCTATTGGTGCAGTAGTGGCACTGTTATCCGGTGGGGGGGGGCAATCAACAGTTATCTAATTGGATTTAAAGCCTCCTCAATGGGAGTGAACTCATGGGTAGCACTGTAAACTCAGCCAAATACACATGACAGGAGAGGATATAGACCCCAGAGAAAACCCTATCTCTGCCATCTCTCTAGACAAATGAAATTTCTTGCCACATGCTAAATATGGATTCTTGTATTTCCAAGCAAGCATATCATATACCACTCATCAAAGAAGCTTCTTCTTGAAACCTCTGTAGGCATTCTAAAGAATGCCACAATTGATCAGATGCAGAGCATATACATCTGAGAGATGCCTAGTCCTAGGTGATACATCTATAGTTGAACCTTTACACCAAGTCTCATGGAACATAGTGTAACAAGGTGTGGAGAGAAAACTAATGCATCCCTCAACTCTCACCAGTAAAACTTCCTTATACAGTAGGATGCAATGTACACAGAAGGCCACAACTGGCCAAGTTTTAAAGAATAAGAAGCTTCAGAGTTTGTACCCTTGGGTGGGACTCATATTGAACCTCACTCACCCACGGCTCAGGGACCATTGTGGAAGATGAAGCATAAAGACTGTAAGAGCCAGGGCTGGTTCAGGAACACAGGGAAGCAGAGGCTTTTGGGCCACTGAAAGCTCATACATGTGAACTTGTGGCTATGGTGGTATCAAGCACAGGACCTATGCCAATTCAATTAAACAAGGGCCCAGAGAGAAGGAGAGAAATGGGTGGTAGGCTGGCCCTAGACTGAGAACTATTAGAGACTGATTCCTGCTGGATGAGGGAGAGTATGCCTCTGATCTCTCCATGGGCTGACTAGACTCTCATAGACGAATTTACACTGAAGGACATCTGGGTAGAAATTATTGACCGGATGGATAGGACTTAATATGTATGGCGGAATACATGAGGTCTGGTGGGGGGATGGGGATATGATGGAGTGGAGGTCTAACTTTCATAAAGAACTGTTGTATGAAATTATGAAAGCTCAATATTTTTTTTAAAAAAGAATATAATTTCTCTATCTAAAATTTCTACTTGTTTGGACTCTATTATGCATGAATTTATTAATAATTGTATGTAACAAAATAACTAGAAAGAATTTTTTTTGAGAGACAATTTCCCTATAGCCCAAGCTAGCCTGAAATTCGCTATGTAGATAAGACTGGCCTCCTTCTCACAGAGATTTACCTGCCTCTGTCTCCAAAGGGCTAGGATTAAAGCATGTACCATCATGGACTACACAGCATTTTTTAAGTTAAATATCATGTGACATCATTTTAATTCAACTACATTTTAGGAGAGAAATTAGTTATGCTATCACTTATGGTGTAATGAATCTAGGTGAAATGAATTTTCCTTAATATCAGAGGAAACGATTTAGTGATGGCAAGTTAGGAAAAGCCAATTTATATTTAGACACAGTAAAGTGCTTACATTTATATGTTTATGGGAAACAAAAAGGAAATATTGCTTTGGTTACAAAAATAAAATTGAGGGAAGGTTACAAATAATTACCATGCATCTTTCTATAAACAAAAATATTTGTATATTTCAAATGTTGAATAGAAATTCAGTTACAGAAAAATAGCTATCTACATATTTCTCAATATCTCCTTGGGAAAGTCAGGCTAGTTGTTCTCACCAATTATACAATTATATGCAGATGTGAAGAGCATGTGTTTGTTTTAGGAAAGCTGACTATCTTGAAGGAGTTGTGAAACCTCTAGCAAGTTTTGTTATCTTTCCAGGCTAGTTTAACAGCTGGCAATGGGTTAATCCACCCAGCACTTCTGAGAATTCTTTATGGATAAAAGCCACATTGGAAATTGCCAAAACTCAGTACTTTACTGTATTAACAAATTGAAAAGGCAATGAATCTGGAGACTGAGAAGATGTGAAAACCTGGGGAAATGTCAATTGTGATAAAATCCATAATGAAATTCATTCTGTTCAGGTGTGGATGATATTCTGCGAACCAAGTCTCTTGGCTATTCGAAATGACTCTAAAACATCCAGTCGTTCTCATCCTCTTCAACCCTGCCTAGGTCTGCTGTCAATGAAGGAAAGCAAGTAGGATTTTAAAGCTTTAAGCACCAGGTTAGCAAATCCGTTATTGGTTCTTAGCTGTTTTAAATAATTAGATGTGTGGTTTTATTAAACAGATAGATATTAAAATGGAGGGAGTAAAATCACCTATGGGACACTGAAAATTAAAGTACCATTCTGATTTAATCAAAATAAAATGTTCTGCTCTTTGTCGTAAAGTATCAGATTGTGGCTATCCAGAAAAAGGATGCAATGTCCTGGAATTTACTTCTCCTTCAACACTGTACTAAGCACAGCAGGTCCTCTTAGAACATTCTAGTCTTTGGTATTAGGCAAGCACAATCCTTTAGGCCTCCTGGAGTCAATGGGGAGCTACTGTTTCTTCTGGAGCTCAGTTGGACTGCAACATCTCATAAAGCTATTGGTAACTTACCAGTCACTATTTTCCTCAGGGAAAAGTAATAAATACAAGAGAGAAAGTCTTCTGCAAGAACACCCAGGGTTCTTAACCGCTGAGCCATCTCTCCAGTCCCTCCCAGCACTCACATGGCAGCTAACAACTGTCCATAACTCCAGTCCCAGGGGATCCAACAGCATCTTCTGTCCTCCACGGGCATTGCATGACACGGGTGCACTTACCTACATGCAGGCAATACATGCATACACATAAAATAAAAATAATAAATAAAAAAATTTTAATTAAAAAAAAAAGTCACCCTCCAGCCCTCCAGCCTAACCACACACACAGGGAGCTGAATTGCATGTTCACTAATGGTAACATTTTGTTGTAAATTTATGTTTTTCTTTCTGAATACCATAAAAAACAAATTAAGGTATATTTTTTTTCTTTTTGCCACAAACTGAATTTATTTTTCTAGCGTGGAGTCCTGGATGGATCTTCTCTCAGTCATAATTCTTTCATATGCCAAGCTCTGTGCTCTTTCAACTCAGGATATGGCAAATTATCTTTTTAAAGGGATGAACAGCTGACATTTCAGGATTTTCAGCTCTATAGTTCTTATTATAACTACACAAGTCTGCCATAATAGCAGCCTCAAAATCAGAATCAGGCAGATATGAATGGGACATATCAGTACAATCACTGTGTGACTTAGGTAAGTCATCATACATTCAAAGTGATAATTCACCCGTGAGATGAAATAGCATTCTCACAGAACTTGAGGAAGATTACTACTACTGAGTCCCATGTTTATACCAGGGACATTTCACAGAGTACCACATCATCATAACAGCTACTTGTACAAGTTATTATTAGCCTCTAGGGGTGTTATGGTAATAAATTCAGTAAGATTAGCTGTGTGTCACACAGCTAGAAGTACAGGACTGGAATTCTGAACTATCATTGGTTCCTGATAAGGCATATTTTATATGACTCTCACTGTACTTATTAAGAGTAAGGAGGCATAAAACAATGATTACCATATGTGGTGGGGTGTGGTAGACTCAGCATACAATCAGAGAAGCTAGCCACAAATCATTAATGGCAGCCTCAGAGAGATAGCCCGAGACATCTTTCTGAAGAGAGGAAAGGAAGGGAAAGAAATCAACTAGATAATATTGATAGGTCTGAGTAGAAAACTGAATAGGTGTCTGACTCACCTGCAAGGCTAGTTTTGACAGACAGCAAAATAGGACCTGGGACTTGCAGCCTGGTTAGAATCAGGAAGTCTCCATGGAGAATATATGTCTGTCACATTTGTAATTCCAGATGCCATACCAAGTTTGTAACATTCTCATCCCTCTTAATGGCATCTGTTCAGTTTGCCTAAGAATTAAGGATATGACATTTCTCTCTTAAGCTTCTCTTTTGTCGCAGCATAAAAATGAGCCAAGATGCATGATAACGATGCTACCAGAGGATGAGTGAAGGCCCCTGAGGACTCAGCAGTCTCCATATCCCCAAGGAACAAATCTGTCCAAAATTAACCTCCTTCATTTCTTTCTCACAGAGGACTTTTTGATGTTTATCTTTTCTATATAAAAGTCTGTTGAGAGGCTTGGGAGACTATTGTACAACTAAGCATTCATTTTTTTAAGGACAATTACAACCAAAGACACTAATTCAGTCATGGTGAGCTAGACTGTGCTATGCCAACAAATTTAGCCTGAAATCTAGAGTCTCATTTCTCTCTTTTCTGTGGAGGCTGAGTTCCATTCTTGATTCATTAACTATGCAGTTTCCACACAAACTCAGTGATGACTTGGAATTCATCAAAAACTGTGTGATGAATTGGAATGCTATTGCACAAGCATGAGTAGCTTTAGGCATGGCTGAATTTGCTGTAATTCCCATCCTTTGCCACAAACCTTTATACATGAGGCATGACATTCATGTGCTGTCCTACAAAGCTGAAATAAGATCAGGGAATATTACTGGGAGATAGGTTTTGCCTTTATATTAGTAGATAAAGGGTGATTTATTTGCAGTAGTGAAATACTGGAGGAACTCCAGGGCTGACAATAAATCTCTAAGTCCATTATTTTTCTTCCTTGGGAGAAGGTAAAAGATTCAGGCCTACATCACCAGTGTCCTCAAAGACAAGGGAAGGGGAGAGTTTGTTTTCTACTCAGCTTTGAATAGTCTCAGGATCTCACCTTAGGGACAGTATAAAAGAAAAACAAACAAAACACAAATTCTAAAGCTTTTTCTAGGCAAGGAAACTAGAAGGTATCAAAAGCTAGGAAGAGATGATCTAGGTCAAGATGGGAGTATCTGGATAAATTGCTTCTTACATGCTAACTTTTATTAGAGATTTATTTATTCTGAGTTTTATGTATATATATATATATGACCTTTGGCTACAAAAGAAGACACAACTTGTTCAACCCTTATGAGAGAACAGAGGAGGACCAATGGGTCAGAGTAACCCACTGAGAGACAGAGATGAGGATGATGCATCCCTCAAGAGTTGATTCCGGATTGATGGAAACACCTGAAAGATGGTCTGAAATGGTTTGCATGTGAATGTTCCCAAAGTTCCACTAGGAGGAAGGGGTGAATTCTATGGGAGGAAAGGCCTTGGAAGAAGTCCCTAGGTCATTAGACTGATGTCTTTGAAGGAGAGTTTTAGCACCCTGGTCCATATGGTTCATTTCTCCATCGTACATCCTGGCTTGTGGTTTAAGAAGTTTGCTCCACCACATGCTCCCTTTTATTGTCATGCAGGTAGCCCACTAGAGACCAAAAGCAAGAATAGCTCTTGCTTGTCCCTCCACCAGAGTGAGACCAAATGAACCTCTTCTCTTTGTATGATAATTATCTCAAGTGTTATATTACAGTGATGCAAAGCTAACGAACACAGGGTGAGATGACCATTTACCCAACATACTGCATAATATCCCAGTTTTACTAAGAAGTTGTGGAAGATGCTTAAGCTCTAGACAACCATGGAACTATGTCTGTTTCATATGGGATTCAGTAATGGAGAGTAATTGTATGTACATGAGTATGTGAATGTCTGTGTATGCATGTACATGTATGTATACATGTGTGCATGTGTATGTGCATGTATCTGTACACCTATTCATGTATATATATACATGTGTTTGCGTATATACATGGGTATAGCTACATGCCTATGCATACAGATGTATGTGGTCTTATTATTCAAAGCTTTGTCTTTCATGGCAGTTTTGAGAATCTGATAATCAAGGAGAGAAGCAGGAAGATGAAGCAAGGAGTGCTGAGCACAGATGGCACACTGCCCAACACAGATTATCACTGATTTCTGCCTATATTGCTTCCTGTCATTGGGTACCACCACCCTATTATATACCTTTTCCTGATGCGCAAAGGTAGTTCTATGAATGACAGTCTAATTCTGCATATTGATTTGGGGCAAGGTTTGAAATTTATATGAGGAAACTTTCTTTTGAGTTTTTCTCTGAAAACCACCAGCATAGGCAAAGCTTTGAATGGCTGTGCAGCACCTGACCAAGGTCCCTCTGAGCTTTCTCTGGAAGCCTGAACCATGCCTGCTCTGGGCAAACCATGATCTCCTTCCCTACATACTCAGACCCCTCATCTTTTAATTCCACAGAAAAGGAAGCTGGATGCCTTTCCTCAGGGCTGGGGACACACCAATTCTCTTCCTTCTCAGTTGCAAAGCTTGAGCCTGCACTGTAGCCTAGGTTAGGAAAGCCCATGATTCCCTTCCAGGCCTCCCACGATGAGGCCCAGGTTCATTTGGATGCAGTGCACCAAGTTGCCTCCTGCCAATGTAGTTTTCTTCCATTTTTGATCAGTAAGTCACAGGTCTATTTAGCCCTTCCTCATCCCTGACAGAAGACTGGCTTGAGGTCAAAACAAAAGAGGTCAAAATAGACTGCACCTTTGCCTCCTGTTCTGCCACATTCTCCCACCACTGGGCCCAGCTCTCTCCTATTCTCAGGCAATATTTTACATTTCCCAGAGGAAATAATGGAAGCCATAAAATTTAAAGGTAAGGAAGAGGAATAAAAAAGACAGACGGCATAGAGAGAGGAGAGGGACAAAGAAGAACATAATTACTGGCCTTCTTAAGTAAACAGAAATCAAGACCAAAAAGGTATCTTTTTATTCTCAAAATAGATTTACATGCTCATTTATTCTACTGGGCTGAACCGGAAGCTGTAGCTTAACCTCTTTCTTATTTCTTTTCTCAAAACTTCCAGCTTTTTGGAATTGAACCCAGCAGATCCAGCTTGCCCTAACCTTACTTCCACAGGTCCACTGGTTCTTCAACATGGAGACAATAGTTTAAGAGTTGCTTTCTTGTTTGACAAAATAAGACCAGCTTTTGATTGTTCCCTACTACCCAGGATCAGCTCCAAATGCTTCAAAGGTAATACTTTCTTAGTAATTAAAAAAGTTAGCATGGAAAGTAATAACTCTTTCATTTTGGCATACTCAGCATATAAATATTTCACATGTGTATGTGTGTGTGTGCATAGTGTATATGTGGGTATTTATGTGTGTGTGTGCATGTGCATGTGTGTGTGCATGTGGAGACCAGTGATGTATATCTGCCACCTTCCTCAATCACTCTCCACTGTACATTTTGAGGTATGTTGTCTCACTGAGCCCAGGGCTCACTTGATTGACTAGACCAGCTGGCCAGAGAGCTATGGGGACCCTCCTGATTGCACGCTCCTGATTAATACTAGGGATATTTCCATGCCCAGCTTTTACATGCATGCTAGGGATGCCAATTCATGTCCTTATGCTTGTGCAGCAAGCATGTAACCAACTGAGCCGCCTTCCCAGCCTTGATACTTTAAAAAATTTATCCAACTTCTGCTTTCCTCTCCTGCCTACCTCCATTTTGCTGGCTGATTCATATCCTTCTAATCGTCATTACCTCCCAATAAAGTGTATGATCAGTTTTAAGCTGAAGAAACAGAGGTTGAATAGTTGCTTACCTGAGCAAGTCAGAAGCCAACCATCACTTCCAGTAGTCTAGTGTAGGAACTCATGTCCCTAACCTCTCCTTCTCTCTCGTAAAGGAAGGGAGGACATGCCACAACCTCAGCACAGATCTGTCAAATACTTTCTTCTTCTCTAAATTAGTCAACGGGCATTTCAGAGCTTGTCCCTCTTTCTTACACTGTAGACATACTCAGGAGTACAGTGGAGCAGAACCTCAGACTTGTAAATTTACTCATGCAAACATTTCAATTTACAGATGAAAATCCTAACCCCCACCCAAACCTGAGACTTTGAAGATTATTCTGATTATTCTTACTAGACACTAAGAGATAGAAGTATATGAAAATCTATCTATCTTAAGCCCCACATTTCTATGCATCTCTATTTTAGAATTTTGCATGTAAGCCATTTAATTTTCTGAATGTAGTAAATAAAGACATATTGAGTGAATTAACTAAGAATTATGGAGTTTTAAGAGCAGAAGTAGAAATAACAAAAGCCTTCATAAAGTTCTAAATAAGCCATCTTAAAATCTTCCCAAATCATAAGGGACCCTGGTATGACAACTCTAGCTTCTATACTAAGAACTATATCTCAATGAATAGAACAAATGAGGCACTTCTAACACAGGGATAAAAGCATAAGAAATTGAGTTGAATTGAAAATGTCCATGTCATTTACAGTTTCATTGATTTCATTGGTGTGGCAATGTGAAAAAAGGGACTGGCTTGGATTACCTTAGTGGGTCTGGGGAACACATCTTCATCAGAGTGGCCCTTAATCATTTTGGATTATTCTTTTTGGCTCTCATTCATCCCAAATTACCTGGAATTGACAGTGGTCAGTGTATAAATAGCTCCCAAATGAACAGCTTTAAGAAAAGCTGTGTCACAGAATACTGGAATATCCATGAGCTTAAGAGTTAGAGTTTGCAATTCTTGAGCAAGGCACCACAGTTGTTCATATCTGTAACCCCAGCACTCTAGAGGGGGAGGCAGAATCACAAGGTCAAGGCCAGTGTAAGCTACACAATGAAAACTTCTCTCAAACCAAGAAAAAAGGAAGGGAAGGAAGGAAGGAAGGAAGAAAGGAAGGAAGGAAGGAAGGAAGGAAGGAGGGAGGGAGGGAGGGAAGGAAGGAAGGAACGAACCCAGGGTGCTCGATAGGCAGGCACTCTACCACTGAGCTAAATCCCCAACCAACCCCGAATTTTTTTCTTTTTTAAAGAACCGTACCTAGCAACCGTACCCGGGCATCGAGGGAGGGAAGGAAGGAAGGAAGGAAGGAAGGAAGGAAGGAAGGAAGGAAGGAAGGAAGGAAGGAAGGAAGAAGACTCAGCAACTATTACTCAAATAATCAAATTGTTTCTCTATTAGTTAACAATTGTAAGTAATGAGATGCTACTTTGTGTCTCTAATTTCTGTTCAGAAATCATATGTGAAATGGCTGGAGGTTATAACAATCCCTAAGTTAACAGGTTTTCAGAACAGGTAATGAAATGTGACACTTGATCTCCTGTCTGGTATTCAAGAAGTCACCTATATATTCCAGATCCCATCCAAGCACCTCCATTCCTGTCCACCAGTGCACAATATTATGATCACCTCATTTCCCCTCATTTTACTTTTCTAAAATAAACATCTGTGACTGACCATTAGTTCTTCAATCCCTAGACTCTATCAATCAGAATTTAAATTAAGACTGATACTCAGCTTTAAAAGACAATTTCAGGCTACAGTGAAGGCAAATTATCTGAGAAAAGAGATTCAGTTCCACATATGCATACAGTCACTGTCCCCATGGCCAGTGAACAGCATCTCATTCAAAATTCAATTTGGGCAATTATGGTGCTTCTGAATGAGAGAAGAACAAGTATTGATGAAATGGGCCACAAACTGACATTTGTCTTTTTAAAACAATTTTGGAAAAGCTGTGAAAGAAAAGAAGCCTACCTGCAGGTCTCTGCTAGTGCCAATAATACAGACCAAATTAAAAATGGTGAAAGAGTGAACATACATCATAGATCTGCCTGATTAGGGAGTCCCCCGCCTCTGAAACTTCCAGAACAAAGGGAACGGAAATATGTCTAGAAGCAGAATTTGGAAGAGTACTATGTTCTTTTTTATATCTTAGGCAGGACTCTAAATAATGAAGTCATGTTCAGAAAAGATGCATGACCACTCACTCAAAGCTGCCCTGGACTCTAGGGTTCTCCTTCTCTGATCTTACAATGCTGAATACATAAGAATTCCTCTTTTCAGCCCTTTGTATTTGAAGCTGTCCCCTAAAACTCAGCCCTGACATTTCATCCTTCTCAGGAGAGTCAATTAAGGAAATACAACCACTGTTCCTTTGCTTTGCCTGTCTTTCACATTATAAAAAGCCAATTCGCCTGCATGGTAGAATAATGGATGTACCACCTTCTAGCAAGAGTTATAAAGAGTTATAAAGGAAGGAAGTGTGCTAAGAAAATAGGATGTAGGCGCAAATGAAAGCAAGCACTGAAGCTTTCACTCTGAAATGTGATCCATTCGTCATCTCCTATGGAACCCATCATAGGCTGCAACAAAGGAACATTATATCCATTTTAAAG
Organism: Nannospalax galili; assembly: GCF_000622305.1. NCBI lineage: Eukaryota > Metazoa > Chordata > Mammalia > Rodentia > Spalacidae > Nannospalax > Nannospalax galili. The sequence continues at coordinate 2,648,986 of NW_008330735.1, forward strand.
ATAGGGAAAATAAGACTCAAATCAGTTAAAATGTTGGCCCAATGATACACAGACACTAAGTGGTAAAGTTTTGTTACAGTTTCTGTATGACAGGACAGGCTTCCAGCTTGGATTTCAACTCTATAAGTAGTGCCTTGGGATAAAAATACCTTAAGAGTCTGCCAGAGTCCTGAAGGAAGGAGTTGTTTTCCAAAATGAAGCTTGAAAAAGGCAGTGATATCATTAGATTAGTACTTGTGGTCCTTGCTCTTGATAAAGGATTCTGTTTCATAAGGATAACAAACTCTCAATTTGGCCAAGAAAAAGCTTCCTCACGTTTGCTGTTATATGATTTCAGCTAGAGAACATACTCTCTTGTCTTACATGCACAAACATATGCATATTCATCAAAAAGCCTTTCAAGTGGAATAAAAAATAATTGAATACTCAAGATTTCTATCATCATGATCACTTGACAAAGTTTAATTAATAGGTGAAGTATTTCTTTTACCACATTTTTTGCCTTTCTCTTCATTTTTTAATTTAATTTTTGCAGTTTCTGCACAATGTATTTTGATGGTATTTAAATCCATCTGCCTATCTGCATATCCCCTTATTGCCTCCAATTTAATGTTATATATTAAGGCCTATAGAATTAAATTTGTTTCTCCAAATGTCCTTCAGAGTGGGTCCATCCACAGGAGCCTAATTAACCTACTAAGAGTTCCATGTGTGAAAAAAAGACCATCTCTGCCCCTCCCAGCAGCCATCTATTGCTACAATTTCTTTAGGTGGTGTTGGGGCTCCTTCCACATTGTCTCATGTCTATGCAGCATGTCTTTTCTTTTTCTGGTTTGAGTTTGCATGGGAGTTGTGCATGCTGTTACCGTTGTTCATATGCATTCATATGACTAAGTGATCAGCTGTCTGAAAAACTGTTTCCTTGTGGCTGCACACCACCTCTGGCCCTTACAATCTTTCTGTCCCTTCTTCCACAATGTTTCCTGAGCCTCGAGAGGAAGAATTTTGCTATATGTGTCCTATTTAAGGATAAGTACTCTGTAGCTTCTTGTTCTCTGCACATTGGCCAGTTGTAGGTTTCTGTGCTTATTACCTTCTGCTGCATGAAAGAATTTCTCTGGTGAGAGTTGTGAGATGCATTAACATATGGGCATAACATTAAGTCATTAAGAGTCAGTTTAATATGAAGCATTTAGTATAAAACTAGTCTAAGGTTCTCCCCTATGTCCTGTGGCCTGTGTAGCCTCAGATTCCTAAGCCTGATAATACTACACATTTTTAAAAAATGTTTTATTTATTATTTTTATTTTTCTGTGTATGAGTGTTTTGCCTGCATGCATATAATTGAACCCATGTACAGTGCCCAAGGAGACCTGAAGAGCTGCACTGGATACCCTGGAACTGGAGTTACAGATGGTTGTTAGTTGCCATGTGGGAGCAGGGAACCGAACCTCAGTTCTGCAGAAGAGCAGTCAGTGCTCTTAACTGCTAGGCCATCTCCCCAGCCCTATTACTACAATTCAATTTCTAATATATTATTTATTTGTTATTTATTTATTTATTTATTTGTTTATTTATTTGTTTATTGTGAGTGCTGGCAGAGCACACCAGAGCATGTGTGTAGGTCAGAGGACAACTCACAGGAGTTGGTTGTCTCCTTCCACTATGTGGGGTTCCAGGGATTGAACATAGATTGTCAGACTTGGAGGCAGTAAGTAACGTTTACCTGCTGACTCATCTAGCCTGTCACTTTATTACAATTTTGGCACGCTCTTCCCTTGTCCTCAATGACTTAATACTATCCCTGGAGCAGCATTCTTCATCCATTCTAAAACCCAGAAGAAGGCATTTGTCTTTCAAGCACACCAGAGAGCAAACTAAGTACTCCAGTGTTTGACTTTACAAAAGGCCTTCAATGCCTCTGGTACATGGATTAGCTTCATCATGCTCCCTCCTCTCTGTCTTCTGCATTTCTCCCTTCCTCCAGGAAGTGTTTGCTAAGGGTTTATAATGTTATCAGCAATGGAAAAGGCTGTGGGGATGAAATGCTTATGCAATATCTGTTAGAATTTTGCCACTAGTGGGAAATACAGACATAAACCAAGAGCTCACATGAAGCATTGTGAGTTTACAATGCACAGTATGGACTAAAGAAGAGGTATGCAGGACAAGAACAGCCTTCTGAGGAAGCAACACAATCTTAAAATTAAATGATTAAACAGCAATCATCATTTCAAATAATATTGGAAAGGAGCTTGGAGTTCAGGAGAGGATGTGAAACAATTCCATGTAGGAGCAATGTGACAGGATGAAGGAGTAGAGAGGAAAGAAAAAATGTTCAGTGGAAAACCATTGGAAGATGAAGCCGAAGAGCAGATAGATCATAGCAGGAAGCCACAGAAGGTCTCCAAGCAAGAGATGACATGAGCATCTTCGTGCTTTTCAAAATAGATCTTTAAGCTATGGTTCTTCCTGCAGGTTATGAGTGACAGAAAGTCCTCCACACCTTGCTCACTTTTTCTTACTTAATTTCTACCACCCCATTCATCTAGATGCATCTTACTGCAATTTACTTTCATCTCTTGGTCCCCACATAGAACGTTGTCATGTTTTCTTTAGTTCTCAAACTACTGCTTTTTTCTACTGCTGTTTAGTACCTTGAGAGGGGAGTTTCAGAGAGCACAGAAGATGCAAAAACTACACATCAAGCATGAGATCTCATTCTTTTTTATGTTCTGTAGAGAGTTATCAGGATGAACGCTGACCTCCTTTTATCATATTTAAATTCCTTTCATCATCATTTTGTTACTACACATTCTTATTCTTCTGTGATCTTTAGCTCCCATCTTCTACAAGTCTTGAATTCCCAAGTCCCTGTTTACCCGACTCCGTAAATGACAGATAGGATTAAAAATGATGATTCAGACTTTCGCTTTTATGTAGACTAAGGCAGAGAGACTAGAATAAGACAAGAAAAACTTCTTTTCATAGCTTAACAAACACAGAAAGATATTTTTTCCTAAGCAAAGAAGAAAATCCCTAAAATAAATCCTTCTTTGACCTAGTCAAGCAGGTTATGGTACAGCCAACTTCTTTTAAAAGTGTTTTAATTATTATTTTTATTTTGTTTATGAATATTTTGCTTGCATGTATTTAAGTGCATCCAAGTTGTACAACACCTGGGAGGTCAGAAAGAGGGCATCAGATTCCCTGGAACTGGAGTTACAGATACTCGTTAGCCACCATTGTGGGTGCTGGGACTCAAACCCTTATCCCCTGCAAGAGCAGTCCATGTTCTTAACTGTTGAGTTATCTCCCCAACCTCATGTAAAGGCACTTCTTAAAGTAGCAATTATTTTCTTTCTTTTATATGTAGCAGAACCATTTCTTATAGGAAGTATGAAAGATGTTTAAAATAAAATGACTGCAAGAGATGGAGATCAGAAGACATGAAATCAAATCATTGCCAGCAGCTCAGAGAGATGCTATAGCAAACACTTCCTTGGAAAAGAGTAAGTAGAATGCATCCAGGCAAAATTTTGGAGGTGGTAAAAGAACTGAAGTAGGAAACATCATCCCTGAAAAGACACTGAGTAGTCTCAGCCAAACATTAATGAAGGTAGAAAGGAAGGCAGAAAAACAGGTTGAGAAAACAGACAAGCCACGAGGAGCAGACTAATTTGCTAACATGTGTGTCACTTCTCTCGTAAACCAACTTCATCTATGTGCTTAATTATTTGAGCAAATGGGCTGGAGTTATTTTCAGCACAATTGTTTATTCTACTCATCAGCTTCTCCATGAAAGGAAGTACAGAGATGCATGCTTTTCTAGACTTCATTACTTCAGCAGAGAACTTGCACGAACCAACTGACACTCAGATTAGGTGCTGCTTTCTGAGCCTCTGGAAAGTGTGACACTCAGGATGATGGACAGTTTAAGAAGCTCCAGGAGGGTCCCTTAAAAAAGAAACACCTCTTCCTGTGCCTGCTTGTGACAAGTGGCCTCCTATGCTTCAGAGTCTTCTTGGCCTCAATTCTAAGCAAAACTAGACACAGACTCTGAGAAGTTAATTCTTGAAGTTTAGTAAAATTGTACTTTACATCTTTTCTAAAGTTCATAACTTAAAGCATCATACCATAATAAATTAAGAAAGAAGAAGATGTGTCCTGTATCTCTTCATCCATTTATTCATCAAGTCCACACAATGATGAACTGACTGAACTTTCTGTGGTACTATAGCCAGCCAGCACACAAGGAGACATAGATTTCATCATTGACAAGCTATATAACCTTAACCACACTCATTCTCATCTCCAAATCTCAGTTTCTTCAGCTATAGAATGATAACAATTGTACTTTCTGTCTCACAGGTTTGTTTGTTATGATTATTAAATAAGGGAAAAATTATTGCAACATTGAAATTGCAGGTGGAATAAGCCTGAAAATAAGAGCATTATTATATTATTGCTGTCTTTCCTGGTTCTTGAGACAGTATCTTACTGTGTAGGTTAAGCTTGCCTCAAACATCTTGTCCTTCTGCTTCAGCCTCCCCAAGGCTGTGGTTTCTGCCATGGGCCACCATGCCTGACTTCTTACATCACTGTTTCCAATCATTGTGCGTTAATAGCTTATGCACAGTAAGCCCAAACACAATTATCTTCTGGTGGCTTCCCAAAGTAGAACAAGACCAGGATCTGAGAGCAGGAGGTTTTTATATAGAATGTGCAAGAATGATCTATAAGGAAATAGGAGACTGATGGTGGGGAGCAGACTATCAGTGCAGGCTGAACTAATCAGGCACCATGGAGAGAGGCTGAGGCTTTGTTTAGAAAATCTCCACAAAGTGGTTTCATATAACTTGGATATTGAGGGAGTTGGTATATTTATATAATCACTTGATTCAGTAATTGGTTAGAGGTGTTAATTACCCAGAATTTATATCCTCCAGTCTATTGCAGGGTCATATCCCTAAATAGCTCTTTGTCAAAGAGGAATATGGAAGAAGAGTAGAGAATCTACGAGTAATGCATAGACTCAAAAACAACAGCTTTCAGGGCATAGTTTTGGACTAATGGCAGGTGTGTTCCTTGAAACTTTAAGAAATAATCATATCAGGTGTTTGTCAGCTAAGATGTCACTTCTCAGTTTCATTGATCATCATATAGAATTATAGAATTCTTTAAAAAAATAGTAGCTGATGAAATACTACATGTGATTATGACATAGTAGATATAGAAATAACCCCCAAAAGAAAGACATAGAAATAGCCTAGTGTGCAGAACATATGTGCTTGAATCTTGAATTATCATTTACTAGTTCATGACATTTTAATCCTGTTATATAACATTATTCAACATTTCTTTTCATTAAACTGGAAGTAGTAGTATGTATTATTTATGACTTTAAGAAATGATATTATTTTTTTTTCTGTGTCTGTATGTATACCATGAGAGTGTAAATGACCATGGAGATCAGAAGAGGGTGTCAGATTCCCTGGAGCTAGAATTATAGGTGGTTGTGTGTGGTCTGATGTGGATGCAGGGAACTGAATGTGTGTCCTCTGGAGCAGAGGCAAGCATTCTTAATGGGTGAGCCCATCTCTCAGCCTCACCATTCATAATTTTTATATCAAAGTCATATGATAATGTCAGTGTGCTTTATAGCAAGGTATCTTTATAAGCATTATGGATGGATCACTGAAGTTGATGCCTTTACATAAATAATGAACAATTTTGGTGCCATTATTGATGGAAGTGTTTGCAAAATAAAACTCCTCAGTGAGTTATACTTTATAAAAACTTTTTCTCAGACCCGTAGTACTGCAGCAGCAGTGATATTTAGGATAATTAAGAAATGCCATACTCTGCTTGCTTTCTTCTGCCTCATGGTATGCTTGCCCCTTATTATTGGTATTAGTTTCTATGGCAACTACATAAGCTCATTATATCAGTAACCCAAGTTAACATCTAATGCTAAACAGATAAGCTCCAGCTAGCTCGAGGGGATGCATTAACTTAAATAAGCTTTGTGAAAGCTCTGTCCTTATTCCCCAAATGATTCCGTTTTTTGCTAATTTCAGATTCTTTGTTGTACTTAGAGAGTTGAGAGTGCCAGCAACTCAAATGTTATCATCAGAACATTGTGCTGGGGTGGGAGAGCTGGCTCAGCAGTTAAGACCACTGACTGCTCTTGCAGAGGACCCTGATTCTGTTCCCATCACTCACATGCTTGCTAACAACCATGCATAATTCCAGCATCAGAGGAGGCTCTCTTCGGGCTACCACGGACATTGCATGAATGGGTGCACTTCATGCATACATGCAAGCAAAACACTCATACACATAAAATAATAATTAACTAATCAAAATTTAAAATCATTTTGTTTTTATTTTTACATGTACGAGTGTATTGCCTACATGCGTGTACTTGCATCCATATCATGCATTGCTCATAGAAGGTGTTGGATTCCCCAGAACTGGAGTTACAGATAGTTCTTAGCCACCATGTAGGTACTGGGAACTGAACCTGGGTCCTCTACAAGAGCAGCTAGTGCTCTGCTGAATCATCTCTCCAGCCCCCTCAAAATATTTTTTAAAGAGAAAGCTGTACTATATTGAATAGTTACTGAAGGTTAAGTAATATGTGAAGGAAAGATTGAATCTGGATGGTCCTTTCTAAAAGCCTCGTACATCCACTCACCTAACATTTTATTCATTCCACTTATTTCCTCAAAAATATCATATACTTTTAGTGCAAACTGAACATATAATAAAAGTAATAAAGAATCAAACATTTACCTTATCACAAAGGATTGTTTAGTGTAGAAAGGGATAGAAAACCTTTACAACTAGTCAGAATTTTATTACATTCTTTGTGAATCATTTTGTTTCATCCAAATGTGTACATAGCATAGGAGTTGCAGATAAAATGCTTTGAACTTTTGAGTTCGAAAAAAGAAAAATGTATTTCTACTTTGGGATCTTAATAATTATTCAGTGAAGGAGCTGATTATCAGGAATGGATCAAACTCAGATTCAGTAAGTGTAACAGGAGAGGCCCACATGGGCTTAGAATGATCAAAGGTGCTAAAGACTCTCCCAATGCAGATGGACCATGAAGTGTTAAGTGCTTAGTTTGACCTGACATAGATGTGAAGAAAGTCATGGGAAATAACTGTCCTAAAATAAATATAGAGACTGAAAGCAGAAACCTCTGTGTTCTGATGAGGTGCTGTGAGCAGTAACAGCCACTGAATGACTGTGGTCAGATGAAGGTAGAGTTGTGGCTTATTTCGATCACTACTAGGTAGGCAAAGGCAGACAAGTTGGAGGAAAGAAGACTAGTCGACAAGCATTAGCAAGAGGAGAGGAGTCACTGCCCACGGTAGAGAACAAACGTAGCAGATTTCTCATAAATCAGACAGGAGAAGTATGTGACACTGTTCTAAGATCCTGGTAAAGACAGGGGTGCTCTGCATCACTCTGCTTCAAATTTCATTTGTTCAAATGGTGTTATCATCATGAACTCATTCTTCTTTCTACTTGTCTGTCATCAAAACATTTATCTCAAAATAATTGCTCCTTAGTCATCACTCACCCTAAAGAACAAGTTCATGAATCATCATCATTTCTATTTTACAGTAAGAATTAAGGAGACAGGAAAAGTTCTGAAAGATCACTCATCATTCAAAGTTCAGGTGGGAACTAAGATAAGAACCCAGGATCTCAGAGAAGAAAAGGGTGTCTGAACAGGAGAGGAAAGACACGAGTTTATCCAAGTTCTAAAAGAGTTTATGGTAAACAATAGGCACTTCATAACTGTACCCTGAGTCAATCAATTAATGAGTGGGTGAATAAACTGATAACATTAAGATCCTAGAATTGGTAGAAAATAAGCTATTGAAGGTTTCCGGGTAGAATAAAAATGCATTATTTTTATTCACGTGATTCAAACACTTAGGATGCACAAAAATCCTCAACATATACAAATAAAGTACAACTTATTCAATAAAGTCACGTTTTGTATGTGTTTTAGTGAGAAATTCATTGAACATTTACTTTAGCAAAACCCATCAATGTACTAAGTTCCATGGAAACAAAGACACATGAAAAGATCTTGATGTTGAAAAATCTTAAAATCTGGAAAGATAACTTATTAAATGTTATTTTAATTATGATCAAAGTTAACAGTAGATTTTTCATCCTCTAATGCATCCTCTCATGCAATCTCTACAGTGGCTAAATGTTGAATTCTATTTCTACTTATTCTTTAGTTTGTCATTTTCCTTTAAAATCAAAACAATGGGACTCATAACTGGCTATTCCATGGAGTTGGTATATAATTCTGCATAGCAAAGACTTTCAGAACTGGAGCTGCTTATAGGAGCTTGTGATTATTGAAAGCAATTCACCAAAATCTCAGAAAGATATCTTCCACTGGAGAAGTTTTCTACCTAACTTTCAAATGAGAAAGTTTTGTTACAGGAATTTAAGTCTGTCCTCCAAATTTTCACAGTTTCCAGAGAGATCAAAAACAATCATTGACTTAAAATGTCAGTCCACACAGGAAGATTTTAGAAAATCATCCACATAGAGCCCATTGATATGGCATGGTATGTCACAGAAGGAATGGAGTGAGCACAGGTCCTTTGCCATAGCCAGTTGAAAACACATTCTGATCGTGTCCAAAGAAAAATGGTACATTTTCTGTTTTCATTTCACCTGTGATTTACATTCCTATTGCAGCTTGATGTGGAAACCTTCTTTGGATTCATGTGCAAAATCTCATCACCACAAAAAGAAACATGTTATAAATAAGATTGCTTATCCACTGGATGAAATTTACCATTTGCCTCTGAGAAAGGTTGAGCACAGCTGAGTACAGCAACCAGCAAGTACCAGAAGGAGGAGGCTTGAAGCCACATAATTTTTTCAGGGCTGTTTCACTTTGCATTTAAGACTCAAATTCTAAATTTAGAAATGTTCTCATTTACTAAGATTTAATGAATCTTTAAATTCTGAAACTAGTACAAATCTTTGAGATCATTCATTCTGTCTGTTGTTTCTGTTTCACAGATAAAGAGGTACACAAAAAGAAAAGTGAAGCTACTGTGCAAGGAATGAAAGGGAAACGAGCACACAATGCACGCCGTAGTGATGGGCTCCCTGTGCCTCAGATCAGCTCCTTGGCTGAGTTCTTCAGGGTTTGTTTGAATGTTTGTTCTTCTTTTACCTTCATCATTTAACAGTGACTTATAGTAATCGATCAGCAAAGACATGCACATGTGGCATGGACTTGGAAACTGTTTCATTAAAACCAAGGTAGGGCTGGAGGGATGCCTCAGTGATTAAAAGAACTGACTGCTCTTTTCAAGGACCCCTGTTTAGTTCCCAGCACCTACATATTGGCTAACAACTATCTGTAATTCCAGTTCCAGGGAATCTAGCACCCTCTTCTGGCCTCTACTGGCATCCCACAATACAGGTGCACTTACATACATACATACAAAACACTCATGTACATAAAAAATAAATAACATGTTTTTGAAAGAACATTTTTAAATTGAATTTTTGTGTATTTCAAACAGAACGTCTCAATCAATCTTAATTATCTTTATTTTTATTTTTATTATTATTATTTTTTTTTTTGGTGTTTTTGAGACAGGGTCTCCCTGTAGCTGGGAGACCTGTAGCTATCCTGGAACTCACTATGTAGACCAGACCAGCCTTGACCTCACAGAGATCCACCTGTCTCTGCCTCCTGGGTGCTGGGATTAAAGTGTGAGCCACCACGCCCAGCTTAATCATCTTTATATTTCAATTGTCACCCACCAGCACCTTCTCATTATACCCGCACTAGAACCCATTTACTGTGTCATCCCTGTTAAGGCCCTCTGTGTTAAGTCAGTGTCCTCAGACATCCCTCAATGCAAGTCCATCCATTGAGGTCTAGTCAGCCTATCTAGAGTCTTTTGTTTTAGGAAGATCAACTCTTCTTCAACTAGTAGCAATAAGTTGCCAATAATTCTTCAGATAAGATTGGGGTCTGCTGTTCATTTCCCCAGCACTATGCTGTGTTTTTGTCTACCTGAGTTTGCATGGGACTTGTGTATGCTGACACCATTGCCATAGAATCGTATAAGCAGATTCCCAGGAGCTTGCAGGAATCTGTTTCCAGATGGTCATGCACCTCCTCCCTGGTTCTTATAATCTTTCTACCTCCTCTTCCGTAATGGTTCCTGAACCTTGGCTGGGTGGAGTTTAATAAAGGAGTCCTGTCCAAGGACCAGCATTCAGCAGAGACTCTTGATATGTACAATTTGGCCATTTGTGATTTTGTGTTCCTGTCCCTCCACTGCATGAGGAAGCTTCATTAATGAGAACTGAGAGATTCATTAGTGTCTTCTTTACCCCTATTCTATGTTCCATGAGCCTTAGGTGTAGAGGATGCATTGTAGATGTATCACTTAGACCTGGGTAATTTGTAGAGAATGCCCAGCTGTGACCAGTTGTGGTACTTGATTATAGTCTCTGACTGGTGCAAATTGAGCTTCTTTGATTAGTAGTGGCTGGAATATTTGTCTGAAAACATAAGGATATATATTTTGTGTATAGTAAGAAACCACATTAGTCTAGGGATGTGACAGCCTTGGGTTTTTTTCCTAAGGTCTATTACCTCTTCAGCCATGTGTATTTGGTTATGTTCATAGTATCATACTTGAGGTTCCTCCGATTGAGCGAGCTTTTAGTCCAATTAGGTAGCTGTTGATTGTCCCCAGGATAAAAGTGCCACTACTGTACCAATGTCCTATGCTGTGCTGGCCATTGATGTAATTATTTGGTCTTGAAGCTGGTGTTGGACATCAAATGATGCTTTCACTTGGCACCTTCATAGTGGTCTTTTGAGAGTTAGCCTTCAGGGTAAGTGGTTTCAGGTCAGTTGCAGCTCTATTGTTCTAAATCCTGTATCCAAAGTATGTTCTGTCTTCAACAGTAGGGTCTTACCTTCAAGTTCTGGGAGACCATCCAGGGCTGTAGCAATAGCCTGTGTAATTTTAGGAATCTCATGGACCACTCTGGCCAAAAACTTAAAGGAAGATTCCTCCTGTCTGGCACTGTTTCTTATTATATATCCTTTAGCTATATACATGAACTCATGTAGAGATAATGCATGTGCAATTTTTCATTAGGTTGTTGGATTACTACAACTCCCTATGTTTTTTTAAAAAACTAGCTAGGCATTATTTCTCTCTCTCTCTCTCTCTCTCTCTCTCTCTCTCTCTCTCTGTGTGTGTGTGTGTGTGTGTGTCTAACCCTTTTGCCATAGTTTCCCCATTTAAAGTGTTCCCATTTTCCCCATTTATCTCTTCATAATATCAATCTCTTATGGTTCCATCTCTCTTGAGTTCCTTCTTTCTCTTTAGCCTAAAGTTTCCTGTATAACCCTTCCTCCCATTTAAATAACCCCATTTTATCCATTTCTCCCTTAGTAACACCTGTTTCCTACTGTTGTTTTCTGTCAGGTTCTTTCTTTTCCTTTACCTCCCTGGTTTCTTTTCATTATTCTGGTTCCTGTAGTTATGTCTGGATTCATACTCACTTATAAGGCTTACATGCTAGGATCTACATATGAGGGAGAAGATATGTCATTTGTTTTTCTGAGTCTGTTACTTATTATACCAATTTCTAGTTCCATCCATTTACCTGCAAATTTCATGATTTCATCTTTCTTTACTGCTGAGTAAAACTCCATCATATGAATGAACCACATTTTCATTATCCACTTATCAATTGAGGGACACTTAGGTTGCTTCCATCTCTTAGCTATTGTGAAAAGAGTAGCAACAAACATGGATGTACAAGTGTCTCTGCAATAGGACGAGTTCTTTGGGTATATGCCAAGGAGTGGTATAACTGGGTCAAATGGTAAGTTCATTTGTAGTTTTTAAGAGTTCTCCGCACTGCTTTCCATAGGGGTTGAACAAGTTTTCAATCCCACCAACAGTGAATGAGCGTTCACCTTTCTCCACATCCTCGCCAGCATTTGGTTTGTTCTCTTGATCTTAGCCAGTCTAACTGGGGTGGATGAAATCTTAAAGTGGTTTTAATTTGCATTTCTCTAATTAGTAATGATGTTGAACACCTTTTAAGATGCTTCTTAGCCATTTTTATTTCTTCTTTTGAGAACTCTCTGTTTAGATACGTTGCCCTCCTTTTTGTTAACTAAAGTTAACAAACAATGATAAAAACACAACTGATGGCCAACTAAGACATCAAATTTACCTTCTTGACACTTAGACAAATGAACTTTTCAAATGTTTTCCAAACTTCAAATGTCATTATACCCCCCACCAAATACTGTTTTAGGAAGATAATTTGTTGCCTACCTTGATTTAATTATTGCACATTGCATCAATAAATTATATCAAAACTTTAATGAAGAAAATATAATTAAGAAAATGCTGCAGGGCTGAGGAGATGGCTGTTAGTAAAGTGCTTACCACACAAGCATAAGAACCTGGGTTTGGCACCCCCACACCCATGTCAACATCCAGGTGATAAGTCCATAACCTAATTGCTGGAAAGGCTGGGAAAGGATTCTCTGGAACTCATTTGCCAGCCAATCTAACTGAGCTGCTGGGATCTGGGATCAGTGAGAGTCCCTGTCCCAAATATGAGATGGAGCCTTATTGAGAAAGGCCTCTGATATTGACTCTCACCCTGGGGTACATGCACAGACAGGCGCACCTGTACTTGTACACATGAAGACACACACATGCCAAACACAGAAAGAACAAAACAGATAAAATATGTTATTTATGAAGATAATTATAACAGAAAACTGTTACAGGACAGCATAAAAAGTTTATACACAAACTAGAATTTTGTTTCAAGTAATACATAAACCTACTTACAACCATGCTTGGCACTTACAGAGTAAAATATTTTTGCTATCCTCATTAATTTTTATCTGAGTAGTAATAATTTTGGAATTAAGTCAGTAGACCACAGGTAGAAGAAATGGATGGACCAGATTTGAAATTATGCTACTTTCCTTGTAGGTATGTGATCTTAAGTAACCTGTATATTAATTCTGACTTGAAGTTTCCTCATCTCTAAAATGATTATGACAATAAGATCCCCTAATGAATGTCACTAAGAATAAAAGTAGTAAAGTACATAATACCGAACTTTGAGCCTCAAAGTAGGGGGATAAATAAATACTCCTTTAATACTTTTATAATTTTCATCATTTTTTGTCACAAAATTTATGTGAACTAGTTTTTATGAAGTCAATTTTAAGAGGAAAGTAAAGATTATGGGTAGAAAGTGACTTGAACATGTTCACCATGATTTTCAGGGGTGGAACCAGAGTGATGGTCCAGAATAGTTCTTTGGTCATTTGAGTTCCACTTAGATCAAACCCATGCCTAAAGAGTAACCTATTCCCAACGCAGCCTGTTCATGAACTTGTATGAGTCTACATGTAAAACATTCTAGTCTATACAGCTGAAATTTTTGTCAACGTATTGTGGAGGCAGAGTGTTTTAAATGAGCATTTTTCAAATGTACAAACTGATATTTAGATTGAAAAAAAAACAGAGGTGGAAGGTGTCCATGTGCAATTTAAGAATTTCTGGCTTCACTGCTAGCAGTAGGCTCACACATACATCAGTACATCAGAGAAATTGTACACTTCAAGAAAGATACTTAAAAACATATCAAACTATATTTAATCCCACACATCCTGAAGTATTGGAACATGAAGTACCTATTAACAGCCCACAGAAACCATTTTTAGAAATACCACATTCCTTATTGCTGAGATTTATAGATATATTGGCAAATTGTTGAAAGAACAAGGTAAGAATCTTATTTTCCTCTGAAGTTCCTCAATGTATATGGAAGTCCAAGTTACTTATATTTGATTTTCTTTGATATCATCAGAGTCTTAAGATATTTGAGAAGCAAAAATGAGAAGAAGAGATAAAATTGAATATTGGACAAACTTCAGTGTCTGATTGCCTTTGCAGCTAGATTGATTTGAGTCAGAAATGCTACCTCTGGCATTTAATAGCCATATGACTTTAGGCTAAGTCCATGATCCTACAAGTGTTCACTGACTCAGTTATGGAGTGGGATTAAAATGCAATCATTTTATGGTTGTTACCAAGTTGACTGTAGAGCGGGGCTGGGATCACCTGCTTGGTAAGACCTTGTAACAGTGATGACATTGACAATTACCAAAAGACATAGTCCACAGTAGATAGGAAACATATTTTAGCTACACATATGACCACTAACAGAACTTCTCTTCATTTAAGCAGTATAGTTGATACAGGATCAACTGATCAGTCAGGGTTGCCCTCTATTATTTTAATAACCAACTGCATCTATTCCATACAGGGAATTTTATAATGTCTTTGAAATTGACAGAGGTCTTTCTTCTAGCCTCAAGTGAGTTTAGCTTTGGGGCCAGGATCCCAGGAAACCTCACACCAGTGGCTTTCAGGGTCTTGTTTAGTGAACTCAAAGAATGGAAGTTAGACAACATAGGTTGAGTTTCAGGGAGAAGTTTACTGTAGATTCGTAGGTGGGAGCTTAAGAGAAAGAGGCATACATGTATGGCAGGAGCCAGCCCTAGGAAATAGCATGCCATCAAGCTGCTAGCCTGGGAGGTTTTAAAGGACTTATGGCAGAAACTAGCATGAGAGTTGGTGAGAGAGTAGAGCTTGTCAGTCTGGTTGGCCCACTCATGAAGTGTGCTGGATAGCTTTAGTGTCAACTTGACACACCTGGGTTGAGGGAGCCTCAATTGGGGAATTACCTCTATTGGGCTGGCCTGTGGCCATATCTGAGGGGCATCTTCTTGATGAGTGATGTGGGAGGGCCCAGCCCACTGTGGTTGTTGCCACCCCTGGGCATGTGGGCCTGTGTTGCATAAGAAAGCAGGCTGAGCAGGGGCCAGGGGAGCAAGCCAGTAAGCAGTGTTCCTCCATGGCCTGTGATCTAGCTCCTGCCTCCAGGTTCCTGCCTTGAATTCCTACCTTGGGTTCCAGGATGAACTGTGACCCAGGATATGTAAGCTAAATAAACCCTTTCCTCCCCAAGTTGGTAGTGGTCAGAGTATTTTGTCACAGCAATGAAGAACAAACTAGGACACAAAGTATAAAGATGTCTTCTCTCAGTTCCAAGAATATCCTCAAGTGCAGCTTCCAGAAAAGGTTGCAGAGAGGTACCAAGGAACCAGGAGCCAGAATTGGCTTCTAGCCTTCCTGGCCTCCAGCAAGGACCTTCTCAGAAATGCTGCTTTGGGGTCCCTGACCCACCTGACCAGTTTGTATTTCCTAATCTCAGCACACAGGGGCAAACACAAGGCATAAATAAATAATGTGTATACCTGGACAAAGAGCATGCAGTTCAGCCGAGAACACAAGTGGAGCTCAAAGTAAAAACAGCTGACAGTTAAAATAAAGAGATGGTACAGATACTCTGAAAACAACAGAAGGTAGGAAATATATATTCTTGAGAAGTATCACAGAAGATAATTTTTGATGCTAATGTTAGAGGCTGAGGGGGAATTAAGAAGGCAGAATATTAATACCATTTAGAAGTACTACTATTTACTGAATATTTAACATTGACAGACATGTGGGAAACTGTGATTCTAAGTGGCAGGCAAGGCCTAGTGGTGTCTTTATGTCAACCTTCGTGAGAGTTATGACCAGACATGTGGCTGGCTGCTTTCTCTGTCAGCATCCCCTATAAGTCTTGATGTCACAATGCTCTTAGCATTGTTGTGAGCAATATTTGTCACTTTTAGTTTGTTTGAATTCTATTCCAATCTATATGATGACAAAGATTTTTTAAAAGAAAATATTTAATGTCTGAGGACAAACACCGCCATCAAATTTTTAAAAGATAATCCCTTTATTTCTCTATGCTTGGCCTACTGCTTTTTTCTCATTAACTCAATATTGTGGGATGAATGTTTGCTGTTTGTGTGGTCCCGTCCCTGAGGGGGGAGGAAACCTCATGCTGAAATACTTACCTCAAAAGTGATGGTATTAAGGAAGTTTGGTCTTGGGCTGGAGAGATAGGTAGTGCTTAAGAACACTGGCTGTACTTCCAAAGGACCCGGGTTCAATTCCAAGCACCTACATGGCAACTAACAACCATCTGTAACTCCAGTTCCAGGGGATCAGACACCCTCTTCTAGCTTCTGAGGGCTTTGCATGACATGGGTGCACTTATATACATGTATGCAAAATATTCATACATATAAAAATAAAAATAAAAATATACGAAATAATTATAGGAAGTTTGGTCTTCTGAGGTGCTTTCAAATTGCCTTCTGAATAATTATGACCACAGAATGTACATGCCTGGAACTCCAAGGTTATGCATGCCAGCAAGAAGAAAAA
This sequence comes from Nannospalax galili, assembly GCF_000622305.1. NCBI lineage: Eukaryota > Metazoa > Chordata > Mammalia > Rodentia > Spalacidae > Nannospalax > Nannospalax galili. The sequence goes on from NW_008330735.1 coordinate 2,665,410, forward strand.
CGATGCATGAAACCCAGTGTTCTTCAGACCCCAACAGAACTGACTTTTCCATCCATCTGAGCACACAACAAGGAGGTACTGTCTTAGCCAGAAATCAGAGCCTCCCCAGAATCTGAAGGTGTTAAGTATCCTGCTCTTCCAAGATTCTAGAGCTGTAAGAAAAGTTTCCTGTCTATAAACCACATTTCATGACATTCTGTTATACCAACCCAAGTAGACTAAGGCAGATAACTAATTGTAGCTGTCCAAGATATTTACGTATGTGCCAGTTAGCTACTTACACTAAATTCTAGGTTTGTAAACTTTTTGCTAAAAATGCATTCCCTTTAAACCATACTGAATACAGAGTGTGTATGTGGTTGTCCTTTAGTTTTGAGAGAGGATGACACCTTTTCATGTCAGTTATGGGGAGCATTAATTTTAGCTAATATCTTCTACTTCATTAAGATATAAATTAGATTGGTTTCTTTGTAATGTCCCTTAGAGACTATTAAGTCTGCAGTTTTTGCATTTTAAAATTCCCTTCTTGAGCTGATTTCTTGTTTGATGTTATATTGGCTTCTCTTTATGTATTATTTTTTATGCTTTTTTAAAATTTTTTAAGTGTGTGTGTATGTATGTATGTATACATGAGTGCAGGTGCTCTCAGAAGCCAGAGATTTTGGACCCTCCAGGTAAGTTATAGGAACACGTAAGTGAATGTAGTACCTAAGGAGTCCAGAAGTAGTGAAGCTCCCCGCCCCCAGAGCTGGAGTTGCATATTGGTTGTGAACCACCCAATGTAGGTGCTGGGAACTGAAGTTAGGTTCTCCTGCAGTAAGAGCTCTTAACCACTGAGCAATCTCTCAAGCCCCTATTGGCTTCTTGATCTGAGTCTTTCCTTCCTCTGCACTCATTCAAGCTCTCTGCACTCCCTCTTCTTTGCAGGAACGTGGGAGTAGGGGTCAGGGTGAAGGTCATACATAGCAAATATAAAGATAACTCAGTAACCTGTCACTATACCTAAATGGGCAAAGGAACTTCCAAAATAGCTTACTGTGCTTGAAAAGTAGTGGTGTTCATTGCTAGCATGTTATCCTTTCTACTAATCCCTTAAAGTTGTAACCTGAGTTGCTGAAGGTGACTTCCTATTTCCACCATCTTCAATCCTTTTATAAAGTGACTCTTGATGAAACATTGTGTGTTAGGTACATTCTTAAGTACTGGTGCTATTTCATAACCAAAAAAATACCTTATTTTTACTCATTTGTTAAAAAAAGAATAGGAATATAAATAGATAGTATACCTTTTGTTGTAAGAATTAAGCAATATTTGAGCATAACACATATAGTAAGCTACCCAGCATGTCTAATGATAGAATCTCACCAAAACCAATGACATCAAATGTAAACTTGAACACAGGAAGGTGCCAGGAAGCAGAGGCTTTATCTGCCACTAGCAATGGCAATTAATGAAGTAATTAGGAGGCAGGTAACAAATGAATAATGTATCCCCCAAAATTATGACTATAACTATAAGCATTATGAAAACAAAACATAGAGAAATCAGTAGGATGTGGGAATGTTACAGAAAACTGAGCTGTACATTGAAGCTGAGATTTCACAGCACATAGAGTTAGAATTAATGGGAAAGAAAGTTCATAGGAACAGTCTTTCAAGACAGGTAGAGCCCTATAAAAGTATATTTATAGGGGGATATAGTCTTTGATTTTAAAACAATTTTTGCTATATTTTGTAGAAAAGTACATTTTACTCTAAAATGAAATATATAATAATTGCAATGTGTATACCTCACAGGTTTTGGGTTTATCAAGAGCTACATCAAACATCTCTTTTCTTGAGTGAGAATTAAAATGGAAAAGGAGAGGATGATGAGAGGTTATTCTATTGGATGAGAGATGTTGCTCTTGATGTTGACATTCCTTAACCAGGATGCCTGTTCTCTGCAGCTTAAGAAATGTAAATGATATGGAAAAATAGAAAAGTCTAATGTGATACTGGATACTTTAGATCATTGTAAAATTCTGCCATCATTACTGGGGAAAATATCCTCACATGCCAATAAGACTGGTCAACAGAAAGTTGAGTTTAGACACCCAGCACCCATATAAAAAGCTAGGTGGGTTCCTCCTTTCCCTTTATCCCCAAATTTCCTTGTGTAACCCTCCCTCCTCCATCCCATCTAAATACCCCCATTTTATCCATTTCTCTCTTAGTAACACCTATTTCCTACAGTTCTCTCTCAGGTTCCTTCTTTCCCTTTACCTCCCTTGTTCCTTTTCATTATCATGATTCCAACAGTTACATCATGATACATACTCACATATAAGGATTTGATGCTAGGGTATACATATGAGAGAGAACATATGTCATTTGTCATTTGCTTCCTTTGAGTCTGTGTTACTTCACTTAGATGACACATCTGTACTACAACGTCTGTACCTAAGGCTCATGGAACACAGAACAAGGGGTAAAAAAGACAATAATGAATATTTCAGTTCTCATTAATGAAACTCCCTCATGCATCAGAGGGCCAGGAACAAAAAGCTCACAAATGACTAAAGTGTAGAAACTGAGAGTCTGAAGAATGCTGGTCCTTGGATAGGACTCCTGTATTAAACTATACCCACACAGGGTTCAAGAACTATTGCGGAAAAAGGGGCAGAAAGATTGTAAGAGTCAAGGAGGAGGTGCATGACCATATAGAAATAGAGTCCTACAGACTCCTGGGACCCTGATCATATGAACCTACAACAATGTTGTCAGCATGCATGGGACCCATGCAAACTCAGACAAAAACCCAGCACAGAGCTGGGGAAATAAACAGCTGACCCCAATCTTAGCTCAAGAAATATTAACAACTGGTTATTTCTGGGTGAAGAAGAGCTGATCTTCTTAAAGCGAGAGACTAGATATCTAGATAGGCTCACTAGACCTCAGTAGATGGACAGCTTGCACTGAGGGATATCTGGGGACACGAACTTGACACAATGTGCCTTAAGACAAATGACAGAATGAATGAATTCCAGTGGGGGGGAGTTATGGGAGGGTGCCAATGGGGAAGGGGGTATAAATATGATTAAGGTTGATTGAGATGTTCTGTATGAAATACACAAAAATTCAATTAAAAGATAAAGCTGGAAAGAAGAAGCAAATGATCTCAGGGGCATTCTGATCAATCATTCTAGCCAAAACAGGGAGCTGCAGGGAGCTAAGTGAAGGGTTCTATATAAAAAATAAGGTGAAAAGTGATAGAGGAAGGCATCGAATATCCACCTCTGGCCTCTGTCTACATCACAGGTCTACACGCCCCCACAGACACATGCACCTAAACACACACTCAAACACACAATAAAGAAAATGCAAATCATATGTAGCTGAAGAGACAGAAATGTTCTGGCAAGAATGGTAAACTGAAAAATAAGGCCTAATTCTTTGATTCCTTTTATGTAAGCCCTTTAACAATGTGAGTGTGTAATTGTCCCACTGCCTATATAATTTACATTTGCACCTCTTTCACCTGTTCTGGCCTTATGACTTGCCTTAATTTACAGAATGTGGAGATAGTGACATTGTATGACTTTCAACATAAGGCTTCAGGAAAGTACAATTTCTTTCCTTTCTTGAAACCTGCCTTCACCATACTTTGGAAAAGATATAACCATGACAGAGAGAAAAAGAGTGTGATGCTTCATTCATTGCTTCTGATGCACAAAGTGTCTAGGGCATGTGCCAGGCTGTGGATAAACTACAGAGAACATATCTACCAACCTGAGTAACCCTGAGAAAAACATTGTTTTTTTTTCATTTGTTTGTTTGTTGTTTCCTTTTCTGTTTTTCTTAAGCCACTGAGATTTCAGACCTGTTTTGATTCCTTGTTACTTATCCATACATAATTGAAATACCATCTTAGACATGAAATTACTTAACTTTAATCTACCTCTTACTCATTTGCAATGAAAATATTATAATACCAATTTTATTTTCTTTCCAGGGGATATTTAGATACTTAAATGAGATTTGAGTATTTGAATAAAGTTGAATAAAAGCACCAGGATTTTTGCTGCCCTTGTATCTTACAAGCTTAGCTTATATTTGAACAATATTACTTACTTTGACTAAACATCTTTGCTATAAATTTCTCAGAATGAACATTTGAATCAGATGTAGTAAGAAAGTGTTGAGTATCCTAAGAGCAGGACCTGGAAATTAAGGAGGAAGGGAACATGGAGGGAGAGACAGAAGTAAGGACGTGGGGAGGGAGAATAAACCATTAGGTAAAAGAAACTGAACTATCAACTAAAGCAGGATTGTAGTGAAAGGTTCAGAAATACTAATTTCTGCTAAAGATAATGTTTGGGTAGGTTAGACTTTGATGTCACAAAAACACAGATACCAACGATAGAGTTGGAAAGACATAAAATTCATACTCCTTTACAGAATTCAGGTAAATAAGCACTCTTATATAAGCACATTCATGAGCACATGATTTGCTTTCTACTTGACATTTTATTTCGATGAGATTTAAAAATGAAAGATTTCTCTTCATTTGTAATGAAATCTGGGAAGATTATACAGAAAAATTCTCTCGCCAATGACATTCAACTAAATCAGAGTTCTTCAGAGTCAGACCCATGAGATTTATGGATCTGTCTGTAGAATTTGATAAAATTACATATGCTTGGTCTGTTTAACTGAACCTAATACTAAGTCTGGATCTCAGAGTCAACGTACTTCTGAATTTTTAGCTACTTCCCTGATAATGCTTCCATGTATTATATCTGACAACCTCTGAACCACAGTTTATTTGCCTTTTTTCTCCAACCTTGACATAATTCCTGATATATATTGGGTATGATGATAATTTTAATTACCAACTTGACAGAACCTAGCATCATCTTTAAGATGGACCACTGTTGGGCATGCCTGTGGAGGATCATCTCTATTACTTTAATTAATGTGGGAAGATTCATCTTAATTGTGAGCAAGACTATTCCCAGTACAGGGACCCCAGACTGTAGAAAGTGTAAAAAGCAACTTTCTTTCTTTTCCTGATTATGGATATGATATGCCCAGTTGCTTAAAGATCCTGTCTCCTTGATTTGCCCAGCATGATGAAATGTATCCTTGAACATAAATTGCTTTTGTCATGGTCTTTGTCACAGCAACAAGAAAAGAAACTGAAGCACTAAGATTCAATAATTCTTCTCAAAAAAGGGGAAAATGGAAGAAAGAAATGAATGATGGGTTCTAAGGTTACAACCATGTCATGTATATTCAATCATCACTCTGCCTTAGATACAAATAGTAAATGAGGCCCAACAACAGACTTTCTGGAATGTCCACGTAGAAGCATAGCCGAACCTTACTTGTCTCCATACTCACTAACTTCATGACTCTTCAGTTCTGGGTTCCACGACCAGCTCTTTATAGCTTCAGTAAGGGAGATCTTAAACTTTATGACCCGATAGTCAACCCCAGTTCCTTTCAAGGAATAAATGAACTGCTTATCGCTGAATAGGATACCTATATCAAACTTCTGCTTCCCAAAGCTCAGGAATCATTACAAAAGAAGAGGCTAAAAGATTATAAGAGCCAGAGGTAGTGAGTGACCACAAGGAAACAGAGTTCTCTGGACAGCTGGTCAGAATTTACAGGAATGATGACAGCTTGGACAAGTTTCCAGGAAGCTCAAGTCAGACAAAATCCCATACAGATGTGGAGAAGTGAATATGAAACCCCAGCTCTCTATCTCATGAGCTACTGGCAACTGATGGCTGCCTGGAACAGGAAATTTGGTGTCATTTAAGGATGAGACTCTTAGTAGATTAGAATTAATTTTAAAAGTTTTCATTTTGAAAAATTTACTGTTTTACTCCCTGTTACTTTTTATACTATGAGTCGTTTGGCTTCTGTTCTGATATTGAGAGTCTAGTGAATTACTTGTTCTGACATCTCATTTGTGAAGCCATCATTCTTGTTAATTTCTCACCAAATCTTCAGATAAGAAAGTTGACCCAGATGAGATCTGGCACACTCAGGATGACATGCAAAACCCCAGCATAAAACTGGGAAAGTGGGTTAGAAGTCCTGTATTAGTCACTTTTCTGTTGCTGTGATAGAAACACTGACCCAAGCAATTTAACGAAGGAAAAGTTTATTTGAGCTTACAGTTCCAGGGGAATTACAGTCTGTCATGGCAGGGAGGCATGGTGACTGGAGGTGGCTGGAGCAGGAGCAGCAGAAGCTAAGCTCTCACATCATCACGCAGGCACAGGAAGCAAGAGGATGACTGGAGATCCGGCAAGGCTCTGGAGCAGGAGCAGCAGAAGCTAAGCTCTCACATCATCATGCAGACACAGGAAGCAAGAGAGCAACTGGAGATCCAGCAAGGCTAAGCCCACCCCCAGTGACATACTTCCTCCAAGGGTAGCCACAACTTCTAAAACCACTCAAAACAGCACCACCATCTGGGGACAAAATGTCCAAATACTTGGAACCTATGGGGGACATTTTCATTTAAACCACCACAAGTCCCAACCTTAGCTGAGGAACTATTGGCTGTTACTCACTCCTGTGTGGGAAAGAGTGGTCTTCTGTAAGGGAATGACTCTAGATAGGTTGACCAGGCTCCAGTGGATAAACTTACACCGAGGAACATAGAGGTACACAAAGTTGACTTGATAGGCCTTAACTTATGTAACAGAATGCATGAAATCTATTGAGGAGGTCTAAGTGGGGAAGCAGATAGGGAAGGGGGTCTAAACATGATTAAGATGAATTGTATGAAATGCACAATTCAATAAAAATAGAAAAATGCATATCTTTTAAATTGGGTGGGGAACAGTAAGGAGAGGTGCAGGTAGGGGAGAAAATCTAAAAAAATACCATCAAATTATGTTATATGAAGATCACAAAAATTCAATTAAAAATAAAAACAGAAAGAGAGGGGGGGAGAGAGAGGGGGGAGAGAGAGAGGAGAGAGATTGATTTGATCCCATCATGCCTACCAACTGGCTGAGTTTCTTTAAAGTTCTGCCTTAGAGCTCCCTTCTCAGAAGCCAAGGTCTGTCTGTTTTACCAAGCCCACTTCTGTTCTCTACACATCAGCCCTTGTTGGAGGTAGCTGCTGGCCTGAAAGCATGTCTATTCCTACAAGGCATGTCTTACAATGTGTGTCTTATTCCCTCTTCACTTCAGTGACATGTTCAGTTTCAGATTCTGGCCACATCACTTTAAACCAAGTAGTTTATTTTTTTGCCAGTCCATATACTAAAGATAAATATACCTTACAAATAATGACATGCTAGGAAACCTTTTCTCTAATTTGCTTTGAGATGTAATAGTTTAAACTCATTATGTGACACTCTTCTTTTCAAATTGTGCTTGGAAATTGGAGTCAGCTACAAATGGACCTAACACCTGGCTCCTCTACTGACATGTAAAGCATTATTTAAGTATTTCAAGTAGCATTTTTATTTTAAAATGGGACCAATGTTAGTGATTCTGCATTCGATCGGTTTCAGGATTTATGATCTGGCATAATGTATTTCATACTGTCCTGGGTGCATGATGAATTCTTGACAAATGCTGGTGTTATGAGACTCTCCGTGGATCTTCTCCAGGACTCTGTCATCTTATACATTGTGATAGGGTGTTATGAAACAAGTATGGACATTTTTTTCAGTTTTTCCTAAGATGAGATGCATCTGGATCATCTCTCATGCTTTGCATAGCTCCTGTTGTCTAAAAATAAAACATCTGCCTTATGTCAGCAACTATTATTATCTCATTAGCAGCTTTTCTGAAAGCCACCAACAGCACTGCAGGACCACTGTGTTTGTACCTTGCTCTTTGCTCCCTAAAGAAACACTGAGGATGAATTTCATTCTGCTTTCTAGTACACTATAGCACTCTTTGCTCTTAAGTATCATATATATATATATATATATATGCATAATACATATTGGTATACACATATCACCTCTCCTTTCTCAGTGAGAAGAAATAACAACCACCATGGTCATGTTTAGAAAACTTATCACTTTAGTCATTCATCTCAAGGAGTGACTAATTATGAGACTCATAAACACAGTGGAGAAAAAAATGTCCTGGCTATAAAAGTCATATTATGGTTTCTTCCTATGCAAAGACAGAAGAAAGTCCAGGAGAGCTTTGGGTCAGTAACTTGTAAACACCTGAATAAACATTAACATTTGGCCTTGATATAAAGTCTAATTCAAGTGAAAATTGCTTTTATTTTTTCTTATCATGATCATGTATTTCACTAAGAACAGAAATAATTTAAAGCTTAGTAACGATAAGGTAAAAATAATGATGTAGAAAACAATTACAGCTTGCATGATTATATATTGCTCCATATTAAGGATTAAGATACTCCAAGCTATTTCTTTTGGAGAAATATTGGGTAAATATTTTTATTATCCTACTTTATAGAAAGGCGAACTGGGATGGTCTCCATGAGAGACTGAGCACTGAATCTAGTGGCCGCGTTTAGAATTCTTATACTGATCTAGAAGGTCTACTGGGATATGGAATCCCTACACAAATAGATGACTCCACAGGCATGGACTGGATGTCCAAGGAATTCAAGACCAAGGGCAGCAAAAAATTTTTGTAAAGAGCCACAGAGTAAAAAATTTTAATATTTTACATACTTGGTGTCTCTATCACAGTCAATTCTCCAGAGACAGCAAGGAAGTCACGGATCACATATAAATGAATACAGTTATCAGCTAGTGAAATTTTAGTTGTAGAAACAGGTGCATAGCCTACCTCTCTGGGAAATGAGTAACTATACTAAGCATTTTCCTTCAAAGTGAACAGAAGCCTCTTTTTATAAATTAAATTAAGTGATTTTTGAATGAATTTTCCTTTTCCAACTCCAGTTCCTCCTTTGGTCCAAAGCTGTGGTAGGAACCCTGAAGGAAGAAGTCATTAACTGCTTCAGTTGAAGCAAGCAAACAATTATTCCATGCCCGGGAGCCTTTGAGCCTGGACAAAACAGGCCAGAGTGGATGTGTTTGCTTCATTGCCTTTCCATTAACTCCTTAATGTCTTCTACATTGCTTATCAGCCAAACAGGGGAAAATGAACAAATACACATTCTTTCCAACCAAAATCCTTCTATGTCCATCCTAATAGCAGAGTGACCATTCTGACACACTCTTACCTCATTATAAGCCACTGTACCAGAACCACTCAGTAATTAACAATCACTCTTCACTATAATGAATGGCTTTCTTACTAAACATTCACTACTATGTAGTCAGTGACTGGACTATGGTGATAGACCGAGCCTAATGTTCTGACTCTGATCATTTCTATCTATAATCTTGGGAAAGCTACCCAAGTTTTCTATGTCTTGCACTTTGTATTTAAAAACCATAACAAGTGTAAAACTCATACAGTTTTGTAAAGATAAAATGAGTTAACAATATGAAGAAAACATCTTTAGAAAAAATGCCTAGTATAACAAACATGTATTAAATCATAACTAGAATTATTAATGAGCATGGGGAAAAGCATTCTTAGTTTTGCCATTTGTAATAAAGAGATCCTACATGTCTCACACCTGGGACAAAGGTCTTCCTAGAGTGTTATACTGAGTTAATCAGTCCTATCCATTCAGTCTTTAAGTGTAGTGCTGTTAAAATATGGAAGGATTTTAAGAGGATTTTAGAGAAATTATGTGTCAGTTGTATTAAAACTTTCTAACCAAGGACTAGGAGATTAGTTCAGATGGGAAGGCTCTTACCCTGCGAATATGGGGATCTGAGTTTGATCTCCAGCACCCACATACAAATTGTTGGCTGGTGACACACACACACTTATAATCCTAACAGAGGCAGAAACAGAAGAATTTCTCTGGGATGTGTTGGCCAACCATCAAATCTAATTGGTGAGTTCCAGACTAATAAGAGACTCTGTCTCAAAGGAGGTAGATGGTGTTCCTCAGGATGATACACAAAATTGTTCTCCAACAGATGCACACATACATGAGCATGCACCTTCATATGTGTGTGCCTGTACACATGTGAAAACATGCACATATGTAGATGAATACCTACACACAGAGATTTTTAACTGTGGTTGTCTTAATTCTATTTGCCTTCCTTCCCCTAGGCCAGAGTTATCTCCCAAAACCCTCACATGTGTAGTTTCTAAATTACTGCAAGGAATGTGTAAGAGGTAATATTTTACATGAAATATCTTACATGAAGGAATAATTAGAATATGATTATTCTGAACTAAGTATAAAAATGAAATATAATGGCAAAATTGAACAACAACAAGCAAATGTTTCTTCTAGACTATAGTTGGCTCAGAAAATTGTACTAACCCTCAAAAGGTTGAATTAATTTATGTGATTCTTGGTTCCTATAAGGAACTGTCATTTTGTGTTATGAGTACAGCTTTTGTTTTTGACAGTGCTTGAGAACTGTGGTATTTATTATATTGTAATGGTTAATGGAAATAATCAAATCAATTTCTCATTTGTATAATTACTATTAATCTCAGTACCCAGGAGGAGGTAATAGGTGAATCTCTATGAGATCAAGGCCAACCCTGGCCTACGAAGACTTCCAGGCAAGCTGAGGCTACTGGGAGACCTTGTCTAAAATAATTTAACACCCCCCCAATAAAAACACATGTTAGCTACCAAACTCTAATCTTATGAATTTTAAATGAATTTATGTAGATAATCTGTGTAGCACAAGTTAGTTATCCTATCTTCACCCAAAGGACTCAAAAATATTTGCTATCCAGTGTTTATCACAAAGAAATATGTGCTTCATGATGGGAAAATTGTTAAATTTAATATATGTGTTTCATTTTATTTTAATTTATAAATAATGTACTATATTCATAGGTTAAATGTAATATTTCAGTAAGTGTACACATTATGGGCTGATCAATTTGAGTCATTTAACAAATTTTGCACTTCATACCCTCATTGCTTTATGGTGAGAATATTTAAAATCTACCTTCCCAGAAATTGCAAATTACACAGTACATTATTGTTAACTATAGTCACCATGCTGTGTCTATGTTTTTAAATTCAGTGTAGCTGCTATAGAGAGTCTCCTGAGGTTCATTTGATGCCCTAGAGACCTTAAAGCATGCCACTTAGATCTCCTGTTACAAAGAATATATTTGATTGATTTACCACCTAAGAAATGACCATTTATATTGACCCATTATTTGTACAAAGGTCCCACTTTTTAATGATTACAATATTGATAGTTTACTGTCCTCAGAGAAAGGATTGTCTCAGTAAGTGCCTTTGACTGGAGGACTTCCTATTGACATGAATGAAACTTTCTTAGAATTGTCCCCAATTTGAGACTTCCTGCCTTGTCTTTCTTCCTCAATCCTGCTTGATGGCATGAAGACTCTCCTTCCTCTCTGGAACTTTCCTTTGATCTCTCCACCCCCATCAATGCAATCTGATCTAATTTTACCATGTGCATGTTCAGGAATCTAAACAGTTACAGACAGCCTAAATTCATTTATATAGATCCTGACCTGCTAGAGTTTATCTGCCTTTCCCCAAATCCTGGCTCTATTATTTTTCAGCATTGTTGTGTTCGCTGTTCAATAGAAACCCATTCAGTAGGATGCATGACAGAGATTTTCTGAGTGTCTGACTTCTGCTCTATTTCTAAGGTATCTCCCCCACAGTTCAGTACTACTTCTTAGCAACATCATTTCCCCTGACTCACAACCCAGCACAGATAACTTTGAGCAGCACAGGAACATCTATCTCTTTCTATAATCTGCCCTGTGATTTCCCAGGCTTGCTGTGAAGCCTTTCTTGTCTTTTCAAATATAAACCAGATAATATGCAGGAGACACCTGACTTCTTTCCTTTCCTGGCTTGTGTGAGTGTGCTTGTATGTATGTATGTATTTTATGCATGTGTACACTCACGTACTTGCATATGGAAACCAGACATTTGCATGGGGGTGGTGTTCCTCTATTATTCTTCATCTTATTCTTTGAGAGAAGGTCTCTCACTGAACCTGAGCTCACCACTTCAGCTAGACAGACTGACCAGAAAATCCCCAAGATCAACCTGTTTCAACCCTTCTAGCACTGCTACATATACACACTCCGTGCCCAGTTTTTACGAGGGTTCTTGGGCTTCAAACTCAGCTTCTCATGCTTGCGTAGAAAGCACTTCACCCTTGAACGATCTCTCCAGCCAAAATCTCTACTTTCTTAATGGTATCTTTTAAAAGGAAAAGCTTTTAGAGAGAAATTATTTATCACTACATCTAAAGCCATCTTTGAAATTTGCTTTTTCAAATATTGCTTTTTACAAGATGAGGAATCTGAAGACAGTGATACTAAATGGCTTTCCTGAGGTAATACCCAGAATGGAAATAATAGAAGTTCTGTGCTCCAAGAAAATGAGTAGACTCTACAGCAGATGCACCACTTTTTAGAGTTCAGTCCTGATAACTAAGGGTAACAGGAAAAAACTTGAAGATAGAATAAAAGAACTCTTGTAAAGTATGCCTGCTTTGAAGCAGTTTTGTATAAAACAGTATCTGCTTTTAAGACTATAATTTAGAGTAATAGAAAAGATTATGATTCATAGTAATTGGCAAGTGAATTCTTGGTAATTAATCTTGGAAATTAAGAATTCTTGCTTGGACCTATAAGTATAGGCTCAAGTATAATGCTGAGCTTAATAATCACTGTATGAGGCAGGGGGATTTAGCTCAGTTTTTGAGTGCTTGCCAACCAGAAAAAGACCCCTTGTTTGGTCCTCAGTTCCAAAAAAAAAAAAAAAAAAAAAAAAAAAAAACACCAAAAAAAAAAAAAAGCCAAAAAATTTAACAAAAAAAAAGAGCCCCCGGGGCCAAAAACAAAAAAAATTTTATTTAA
>NW_008330735.1:2678559-2701264 GCF_000622305.1 Nannospalax galili
CAAAAAAACAAAGTAGCTAATAATTGTCACATAAAAATGCAGCCACGTGGGCCAAACACGAATATAATTTTCATTAAACACTAACTTTCTGTTGTGACAATATTGACTCATCCTCCTTGAAATATTTACTTTTCTCTATAAAAAGTGCTGAGAGTCCTTTCCTACGTCTATATCTTGTAGGACACTGCCTATGTTTTGTTCTAACAGTTTCAGATTTTCAAGTTTTACATTGAGGTCTTTGATGCACTTGGAGATGCACTTGGAGTTGACTTTTGTGCACAGTGAAGGATAAGGGTCCAATTTCATTCTTCTACAAGTGGAGATCGAATTTTGTGAGCACACTTTATTGAAGATGGTGTCTTTCCTCCATTGTGTGGTCTTCACACCTTTGTCAAGTATCGGGTGACTGAAATTGCATGTACTCGGGTCTGGGTTTGTGAATGTGTTCCATTGATCTTCATATCTATTTTTGTTCCAGTATCATGCTGTTTTTATAACTATAGCTCTGTAATATAATCTGAGATCTTGTATGGTGATTCTACCAGCATTGTTCTTTTTGCTCAAGATTGCTTTGGATAGCTGGGGTCTTTTGTGATTCCATATGAATTTAAGGGTGGTTTTATCCTAGCTCTGAGAATAATTTCTTGGGTAATTTGATTGTTGTTTCATTGAATCTATAGATTGCTTTAGGTAAGATGGCCATATTCACAATGTTAATTCTGCTAATCCATGATCATGGTAGGTCCTTCTATCTCCTGGTCTCTTCCTCTATCTCTTTATTTAAAGATTTAAATTTTTCATTGTAGAGTTCTTTTATTGTTGTTGTTGTTTGTTTGAATTTGGATTTTAATTATGTACATTGGATTAGGTTTACCCCTAAATATTTTATTTTAGTTTTTGAGGTTACTGTCAATGGTATGGTTTCTTTGAATGTGTTTTCTGATTGTTGTTGGTATATAGAAAGGCTACTGATTTTTGTAAGCTGGTGTGTCCCAAACTGCCTGTTTCTTCCAAGGGGCAGGGCCTGCTGCAGAGGATTGATTGCTCTGGGAGCCATCTTGTGACAGAAGCCAAGTGCTGCCACAAATGCATGGCAGCAGCCTGGAAGCTTGGAGAAAAAGATAGCCACCCCCCAACCCGTGTGGATGTGAGAAGGGGAATTTACCCACCCGGGGCAAGACTCCCGGCCCAAGATGCATGGGCAAAAGTTAACAGAGACTCTGAGCAGGTGCCAAAGGGATCTGGAATTGTGGGCAGAGCCACACATAGCTGGGTGTAGGATGTGCATTTCTATGTAAGCCACCCCATTTACCTCCTCCCTACCCAAGGGCATAAACCATAAAAAAGTCACATAAAAATATGTTACATGGTTTGTCTGATCGTGCAAGAGACCCCGAGAGAACTCTGGCAACATTTGGTTTTGTAACCTGCCACTTACTCAAAGTATTAATCATTTCTAGTACTTTTCTGATAGAATTTGTGTGATCTCATATGTAATATACTATAGGCAAATAGTGATAATTTGACCTCTTCTTTTCCAATTAGTTCTCATTTAATTTCTTTCTCCTATCATATTGTTTTCACAAGAGTTTCAAGCACTGTATTGAAAAGGAGTGGAGATAGTGGACAACCTTGTCTGGTTCCTGATTTTAACAGGATTCCTTCCAGTTTTTCTCCATGTAGAATGATGTTGGCTGTGGAACTGTTGTATATGGCTTTAATTATGTTGAGGCATGTTCCCTCCAGTCCACTTCCCTTTAGGACTGTTAACATGAATCCATGCTGGATTTTGTCAAACACTTTTTCTGCATCTATTGAGATGCCCATGTGATTTTTGTCTTGAAGTCAATTTATATGTTTTATTACATTTATTTACTTACATATAGTGAACCATTCCTGCATCTCTGTAATAAAGTAGACTTATCTTGGTGGATAATCTTTTTAATGTGTGTCTATATATGATTTGTGAGTATTTTGTTGAGAATTTTTACACTATGTTCATTAAGGATATAGGCCTATAGTTTTCCTTTTTTTCTTGTGTCTTTACCTGGTTTGGGTAATAGAGTGATACTAGCTTCACTGAAGGAGTTTGGGAGTTCTCCCTCTGTTTCTATCTTTTTGAATCATTTAAGAAATACTGGTTGTGGATCTCTGAATTTCTGGTAGAATTTTTCTGTGTATACATCTAGCCCTGAGTTTTTTACAGTCTAGAGGCTTTGTATTACTGCATTAATTTTCTTATTTGCTATGGATCTATTTAAGCTGTTGATCTCTTCTTGGTTTAACTTTAGCGGTTTCCATGGATTTAGAAATTTATCCATTACTTTTAGATTTTCAAATTTAATACAGTATAAGTTTCTGAAGTATTTCCTTATAATGTTCTGAATTTTTGCAGAGTCTGTTGTGATGTTTCCCCTTTCATCTCTGATTTTATTAATTTGGATGTGCTCTTTCTTTCTTTTGGTTAACTGAGCTAAGGGTTTGTCTAACTTGTTTAGCTTTTTAAAGAAACAGCTCTTTGATTCATTGATTCTTTCTATTATTTTCTTTGTTTCTATTTCATCGATTTCTACCCTGCTTTTTTGTTATTTCTTCTCATCTACTAGGTTTGGGGTTCATTTCTTTTTGCTTTTCCAGAGTCTTGAGTTTTACTGTTAAGTCATTTATATGTGCATTTGCTGTTTATTTAATGTAGGCACTTAGAATTAGAGACCTTTATACTAAGTGAAGCAACACAAACTCAGAAATCAAGCAATGTGTGTTCTCCTTCATTTGGTGATCATAACACCAATCATTTATTTATAAGTATATGTCCTGATGTACTACCTAGAGTCAGAAAACTGGAAAGGAAACATGGAGTTAAAGGGAAAGAAAGAGCCCCAGAGGGGGATATTAGGGAACAGGTATTACCAGTGGGGGAAGAGTAGGAAAAGTGGGAGTGTTTGACTGGGAGGGACATGCAGGGGACCATGGTAATCAGGGAGTAGGGAACTCAGGAGAGGAGTTTTTGCGAGGTAGGTATTATCATAGGGAGTGTGGGGATAATAGAGGTGCTTGGACTGGGGCGAGAGGAGAAAGTTGGTCAGTGATAGAGAGGAGAGACGAATGGATCATGGGTAGGAGGGAAGCCAGAGAAGGGGAGTTGTGTTAGCTTGGGAAGTCCCTGATAAAAACACATACAGCATCTGAACTTTAGTGTATTTATAGCTGGAGGCTGTATGATAAGGCTCACAGTGCCAGACCAGAAAGACCTCCTTTGAGTGGTTGGTGAGACTAGTCCAAGAAACTCCCAGAATAACAGAGACTATTGCCAGAGCCCTTGGTTATCTCCCAGAACTTGAAGGCAAGACCTTACTGCTGAAGACAGGTCATAATTTAGACACAGAACTTGGAGCAATGGAGCAGGAACTGACCTGAAAGTCTTCTCCCTGAAGACTAGCTCTCATAGTTCTAGAAGACACTATGCAAGCTGATGATCAAGAAAAATCAATCAGTGGTCCAACCCAGTCTAAAGCTGAATACACTTAACTAATGACATAGCAAACTACTTTTATTGGTGCATTAATGGCACTGCTATCTGGGGGGTGGAGGGAGGGTAATCAACAGTTATCCAATTGGATTTAAAGCTCTCTTGATGGGAGGGAACTCATGGGTGGCACTTTAAATATAGCCAAATATACAGGGTTGGAGAGGTCATACATCCTAGAGAAAATTATAATTCCATCATATCTCTAAACAAATAAAATTTCTTACAGTATATTTAATATGGATCCTTATATTTACAGACAAGTATACAGTACACCACTCATCAAAGAAACTTCTTTTTGCAACATGTGGAGGTTATTTCAGAGTTTCACAGCAACATCGCATACAGAGAATATACTTCTGAGAGATGCCCAGCCCTAGATGGCATATCTTGAGTGAGACCTCTGTACCTAAAGCTCATGGAACATAGTGGAACAAGGGGTGGAGTCAATATTGGTGCATTCTGCAATTCTCACCAGTGAAGCTTTTTCATACAACAGAGTGGGATGCATACAGAAAGCCACAACTGGTTAAGTTCTAAAGAGACTGCAGAATGTATTCCATTGGATAGGACTCCTATATTCAACCTCACTCATCTATGACTCAGAGACCATTGAGGAAGAAGAGGGGGTGGAAAGACTGTAAGAGCCAAGTTGGTCCATGAAAATAGGGAAACAGAGGCTTTCAGGCCCCTGGACGCTTGCTCATGTGAACTTGTGGCAATGGTGGTGTCAAGCACAAAACCCATAAACTCAATCAGACAAGGGCCCAGTGTGGTTCAAGGGAAATGGGCAGCAGGGGAAGGGCGTCCCTAGCCTCAAAACTTTTGGAGACTGATTTCCGCTGGGAAAGGGATATTAGAAATTCCTTAAGATATCTAGATAAGCTGAATCGACTCTAGCGGATGAAGTTCCACCAAAGGACATACGGGTAAAATGCTTGACTGGATTGGACTTAACATGTATGACAGAATACATGAAGTCCAGTATGGGGGGTATGATGGCATGGATGGGGTAGGGGGCGTCTTAGTTTGATTAAGAACTGTTGTATGAAATGTACAAAAAGCACAATAAAAAGTGTTTTTAATAAGTGACGTAAACATCTCTTTCTTTTCCTTGGAGATGGAAAATTATATTTTGGACTTTTTCATGTGAAGTTTTCTACTTCACTGTTGACTATCAACCATTATGAGTAAATTTTCTTCAGTAAGTGGATAACATCTTTACATTCTTGATGCCACATTGAATATTTTCATTTCTTAGACCAATGAACTAAAACCACTAATGATCACATCATACACAGCTGTAATATTTTTGAGCATTTCCTAATAAATATATATTGATTTATTTCTAAAGAATGTACAAACACAATATTAGTTGAACATGTTATACATATTATAATACATGATCCAAAATTATAATTTAAGAAAGGATAGTCATAACTATTAATGAAATACCTAATGGTTCTCATTTTTTCTTAAATATTTCATTTTATGGATCACTGGTTCACTTGATAAAAGTAGAAGAGAAAATCTTTGCATTCGTCAAACACACTTCTGCTGTGTTGTTTTTGTACTTTCACCAGGAAGCATTCAAAACCGTTTTCTACTATTCTAGTTCCTGACATCTTGTAGATCACCCATATAGTCTATACATGTTGAACACTTTTTATAGCAAAACTTCTAAACAGTTGAACAATGGTGAAAATTGAACCCAAATGGGTACTGTGTGTCATAAACATTAAATATCTGAGCTCTAATGTTATAAAAAAGTAAAAATTATTTGTCATCACAGAAGATCCCTACCTCTCTTTATAAATTTCATTGCTATCTGACTTCACATCTCATCATTGAGACAGATTAAAAGCAACAACGAAATTTTGGATGCTCCTCCAAACTAAGCGTGGGTCCTTTCACCTTTCCTAGGAATCTGGGTTAGTCTTGTGATTTGCTCTGACTGGTCAAATGTAGTGGGACATGAAACAGTATAAATTTATGATATATACAGCTTCTATTTTCACACATTCTCCATTGGATTCCAGATGCTATTCTGTAGGAAGTCTGGGACATATGGTGAGACCATGTGGAAGATAGCAAATACACCTCAGTCAAAACCACAGCTGAGCTACTAGCTGACAGCCAACCCCATCTGTTAAAAAGATCATTTGGACATTCCAAAGACCCAAGATACTGCATTATCATTGCTTCACTGGTACCTCATTGAACCAACAAACAACCTGTTAAGACCAATCCACCTTCAAATGTTTAATGTAAAATAAATACCTCACCTGGCTCTTACAATCTTGCCTCTTCCTCTTCCACAATGGTCCCTGAGCCCTGGGTGTATGAAGTTTAATATAGGAGTCCTGTCCAGGGACCTACACTCTTCAATCTCTGATTCTCTACACTTTGGCTAGTTGTGACTTTCTGTGTTCATGGCCCTCTGTTGCATGAGAAAACTTTGAAGATCAGATTCTGAGATATATTAGTATTCACTCTACCCTTTTTCCCACCGTGTTCCATGAACCTTAAGTATAGAGGTTCTATTGTTCATGTGTCACTTAGGGTTGGACATCTCACAGACACTTTGTCTGTGTGTGTGACAAGTTCTAGAACTCTGTAATAGTCTCTATTTGTTGAAAAAGAAGCTTCTTTGATCACTTTTCTGTAAATATAAGTATCCATATTTAGCATATAGTAAGAAATTACATTTGTCTAGGGATGTGACAGACTTAGGGTTTTCTCTAAGATCTATGACGTCACCAGCCATGTGTTTGACTACATTTACAGTGTCACCCATTGTTCTGGCTTTAAGTCCAATTAGGTACCTGTTGATTAACCCCAAGACAAAAATGCCACTAGTGCAGCAATACAGTTCGCTGTGTCAGTCATTGTTGAGGTTATTGGGCTTTAAAGCTGGGATTGGATGTTTTAGTAATTTTATTCTTTTTTTTCTGGTCTTTTTGAGACAGGGTCTCCCTGTAGCCCCAGCTGTCCTGGAACTCACTATGTAGACCAGGCTGGCCTTGAACTCATAGAGATGCACCTGCCTCTGCCTCCTTAGTGCTGGGATTAAAGGCGTGCTCCATCATGCCCAGCATTAATTTTATTCTTTAGCACCTTGTATAGTGTCTTACAAATTGATGAGAGTTAGTCTTCAGGGAGGAGGCTTCCATGTCAGTTCTAGCTGCATTGTTCAAGTCCTGTGTCCACAGAATGATCTGTCTTCAGCAATAGGCTCTTACCTTCAAGTGCTAGGAGATAATTGAGAGATGTGGCCTGTGTTATTTTGGGAGTATCTTGACTCCCAAACAACTTGAAGGGAAGTTTCTCCTGCCTGACACTGTGTTTCTTGTTATATAGCTTTCAGTTATATATGTGCACTCATGTTCAGATATTGTATGTGTAATTTTAAGTAGACTTTTGAATTAATACATTTTGCTGTTTTTATACCATCTAAGCATTATTTAATCTCTGTCTCCTCTCTCTCTCTCTCTCTCTCTCTCTCTCTCTCTCTCTCTGTCTGACCTTCCTTCCTCCCTCCCCAGTTACAGTAACCATAGTTTCCTCATTTCCCCCTTGACAATACCTTTCTCCTATGATCCCAACCCCTCCATTGAGCTACTTGTTCCCCTTAACCCTCGTGGTTTCTTAAATAACCCTTCATCTTCCCCCTAGGTAAATACCTCCATTTTGCCCATTTCATCCTTGTAATACCTGTCTCCTACTCCTCCTCTTTTTCAGTCTCATTCTTTCCCTTTCTCTTTATTGTTTCTTTCCATTTTCCTGACTCCTGCTCTTACATCAGGATATATACTCACGAGTGTTTGAAGCTAAGATCCACAAATGAGGTAGAACATATATCTTTCTTTTTTCTGAGCCTGTGTCACTTCACGTAGTATAATAGTTTCTAGTTCCACTCATTAACCTACAAAGTTTATCTTTCTCTACCACTGAATAGAACTCCATTGTGTAAAAGTAAATTTTCATTATCCATTCATCAGTTTAAGGACGTTTAGGTTGTTTCCATTTGTTAGCTATTGTGAAAAGAGCAGCAACAAACACTGATGCACAAGTATCTCTGCAGTAGGATGTCTTTAGGAATATGCCAAGGAGTGGTATAATTGGGTCATATGTTAGGTTAAATTTTAGTTGTTTAAGAGCTCTCCACACTGCTATCCATAGTGGTTGCATGAATTTGTAATTCCACCAGCAGTGAATGAGCATTTTCCTTCTCCCACATTCTCTCTAAGCATTTGGTATCATTTGTTCTCTTGATCTTAGCCAGTCTGACTGGAGTAAGATGAACCCTTAAGGTTTTTCTTTGTGTTTCCCTTATTAATAAGGCCGCTGAACATTTTTTAAGGTGTTTCCTAGCCATTTTATTTCTCTTGCAAATCCATCTTTAATTGGGCCATTTTTTTCTTGATTCTTTAAATTTTGAGTTCTTTTCACATTCTGCATAGTAATCCTCTGTCATGTGTGACTGACTGACTATGGGATTCTCCCAGCATGGGAGTTTGCTTTTTTTTTTTTTTTTCTGTAGAAAAACTTTGTTAACTTAATGAGGGCAGCTTGTCTATTATTGCCCTTAATTTCTGAGCAACTTATGTCCAATTTTAAAATTCCTTTTGTACATCTCTTATAGGATATCTTGTAGGGTACTGCCTATGTTTTCTTCTAACAGTTTCAGAGTTTCAGATTTCACATTGAGATCTCTGATCCATTTGGAGTTGACTTTTGTGCAAGGTGAAAGATAGGTGTATAGTTTCATTCTTCTACAGATAGAGGTCCAGTTTTGTCATTTCCTTTTGTTGAAGATGCTCTTTCCCCCAGTATATGTTCTTGACACCTTTGTCAAATATCAGGTGGCTTAAATTACATGCGTGTTTGGGTCTTCAACTACGCTCCATTGATCTATGTATCTGTCTTTGTGCCAGTACATACTATATTTGTGACTATAGGTATGTAATACAGTTTGAGGTCTGCTATGGTAATCCCCTCAGCATTGTTTCTTTGTGCTCATTATTGATTTGGATATCTCGGGTTTGATTCCATGTGCATTTTAGGACTTTATTCCCCAATTTTCTGAAGAATGTCATGGGGTATTTAATTGGCATTGCTTTAAATCTATAGATTGTGTTTCATAGGATGGTCATTTTCACAGCATTATTTCTACCAATCTAGCAGTATGGGAAATCATTCCATCACCTGTTGTCTACCTCCATCTATTTCTTCAAAGATTTAATTTTTTATTGTAGGGATATTTAATGTTTTTTACTCCGATTTATTACTAGATAATAGTTCATGGAAGATTTCCATGAACTTTTTCTCTGACTGGTTGTTACTGATATATAAAACGTCTACTAATTTTTATACGTCGAATTTTAACCTGACACTATGCTCAAAGTGTTGAACATTTCTAGAAGATTTCTGGTAGACTTTTGGGGATCTCCTATGTATAAAATCATATCGTCTGCAAATAGGGATACTTTGGCCTATTCTTTTCCAATTAGTACTCTTAATTTCCTTCTCTTGTAGTATTGCTCTAGCAAGTTCCAAGTACTTGTTGGAAATGAGGGGAGATAGTGGACAGCCTTGTCTGGTTCTTGATTTTAATGGGAATGCTTGTAGTTTTTCCATTTAGAATAATATTGGCTGTGGCTTTGATGTACAAAACTTTATGTTAAGGTATGTCCCTTCCAGTCCAATTCCTTCTGGGACATTTAACATAAATGCATGTTGGATTTTGTCAAAGGCTTTTTCTGCATCTGTTGAGTCAATTGTGATTTTTTGTCTTTAAGTCCATTTGTATTATTACATTTATTGATTAACATATATTGAACCATTCCTTAACCTCTAGAATAAAGTAGATTTAATCAATGTGGATGATGTTTTATAAACATTTTATTTATTATTGTTGCTTTCTATGTATGAGTTATTGCCTGCATGTATGTAAGTATATCCATGTTGTACAATTCCTATGAAGTTTAGAAGAGATTACTAGATTCCCCTGAAACTGGAGTTATGTACTGTTGTTAGCTGCTATATGAGTGATGGCACCTGAACCTGGGTCATTTGCCAGAGAAGACAGTGTTATTAACTGTAGACCCATTTCTCCTGTTCCATAGATGATCTTTTTGATGTGTGTTTGTATGTAGTTTGCAAGTATTTTGTTGAAAATTTTGCATCTGTGTTCATTGAGGCTATGGGTCTATAGTTTTCTTCATGTTTGTTGTATATTTTATTGGTTTTATATTAGAATAATACTGCCTTCATAGAAGGAGTCTGTGATTTCTCCCTCTGTTTCTGTCATTTCAAACAATTTAAGTATTACTGGTTGTAGATCTTCTTTAAACATCTGATAGAATTCTCCTGT
Source organism: Nannospalax galili (assembly GCF_000622305.1). Taxonomy (NCBI): domain Eukaryota; kingdom Metazoa; phylum Chordata; class Mammalia; order Rodentia; family Spalacidae; genus Nannospalax; species Nannospalax galili. The sequence goes on from NW_008330735.1 coordinate 2,688,462, forward strand.
TAATCCATCTGGGCCTGGGCTTTTTTAAGTGTGAAATTTTCTATTATTGTTTCAGTTTCTTTATTTTTATGGGTCTGTTTAAGCTGTTGATCCTGATTTAACTTTGATTGTTTCCATGAATTTAGAGATTCATCCATTTCTTTTAGATTTTCAAATTTAATAAAGGGTAGGTTTTTAAAGCATTCCCTTATGTTTGGCATAGTTTTGGTGTCTGTTGTGATGTTTCCCCTTTCATCTCTGATTTTGTAGATTTGGATGTGATCTTTCTTTTGGTTAACTGAGCTAAGTGTCTGAGGAGTGAAAGGAACTGTAGATGGTCCCAAAGCAGGGGGATGGATGGAATTTTGGTAGCACACCCTTGGAGCCTGAGTCGGGCACTCTCATGCAATCTCAGAGGGACAGCATTCAAGGAGAAGTGATGAGACAAGAATGTGCAGGCCCCTACTACCCAGGAGAGAAGCCTGAACCATAGAGCAAAGGGAGGGTTTTCAGATGGTCTCAAAGTGGGGTGATCTGAAGGATTTGGGCAACTCATCTCCTGGAGGCTGAGTCAGGCACTTTCATGCAGTCTCAGAGGAAGGGTGGGTGCTCAAGGAGAGGTAACTGGAGAGCTTAGTGATTCTCTCTTAAGTGTATTTATATTCATTCTTTAAGGATTCTATACAATGTATTTTGATCAAATTGACACTATCCCCAAACTCCTCCAAGATCTACCCCACCTTCCCTACTCATGCAACTTTGTGTCCTTTTTAAAAAATAGGTTCAATTTTTATGATACATATACTAGTGAGTATAGGGCCGTCCATTGGAGCATGGTTTACCTACCAGGGACCACACCCTTAAAGAAATTTGTTTCTCTCTTTCCATATCCCAGCAGCCATCAATTACCAATAACTCCTCAGATAGTGATGGAAAATCATAAGCCCCTACTCTATTCATGCTGGATTTTGACTGGTTTGATTTCACTGTATCTGGAGGATTGGCTATGATGGAGACACTAAGTGTATAAAAGATCAGAAATATGTATTCTGTGGCCCTTTATGGAAAAATTTTGCTGCCCTTAGTCTTGAGTGCTTTGGACACTCAGTTCTTGCCTGTAGAGTAATCTTTTCAGTATGGGAATTACAGATCTGCCAGTAGACATTCTAGATCAGTATAGAAATTCTAAATGAAGCCACTAAACATAGTTCTCAGACTCTCACCACTCCATCCCAGATCTCTTTTCTATAAAGTAGATAGCACCCATATTTACCAAATATTTCTCCAAAAGAAATGACATGGAACATCTTACTCCTTAATATGTGACAATATATAGTCAGTCATCACTCAGTAAATACAAGCTATAATTATTTTCAGCATCATTATCTACCTTTTTATTATTGAGCTTTAAATTTTTACTGTAATTATCTAAACCCATGATCATGATAAGGAAAAAAAAAAGAAATTTTCATTTAAATTAGACTTTCTACCAAGACACCATTAGGTGTGTCTTGCCAGGTCAATCATTATTGTGGCTCACAGGGTTCATGGCTAGGTAAGACAACTGATGACTTTCCCCGCCCCTAATACTGTACACAGAACCTTCTAGCCCTATGAAAGTTAGCCATTAAAGATAAAGTTTGCAGGTTGGTTACAGCGTGATTTCTCCATGTCCTGTAACTCAGCTATGTGATACCTTCAAGAACAGGATCTTATCATCAAGTGCTAGAGGGAAATCAAAAGGAAATCCAATAGCTTGTAATGTTTTGGGGTCTATGGGACTTAAATGACCAACAACTCCAAAGGAAACACATCTCACTTTGCATATGTATTCTCCACATTCTCACTTGTGATACATTTCCAACAGTTTTGTGCATCTATGTAAATTCCAACCACCATTCAAAGCAGAGCTAGCTACCCATTCTCTCACCATTAGTCTAAATAAGTAAATACAGATTTTTTCATTTGTCTGATATGCTTTTGTTGTTGTTATTGTTTTGGTTTGTTTGGGTTGGAGGTGCTTATTTTGTTTTGATTTCTCCTCCCCCTCCCCCTCCCCTTCCTCCTCCTCCTCCTCCTCCTCCTCCTCCTCCTCCTCCTCTTCTTCTTCTTCTTCTTACACAAAAGCAATAATAACAATGTCAAAGTACTCAGGATAACATTAAAAAGTAAACCAATAGGGCTGGAGAGATGGCTCAACTGTTAATGGCATTGACTGCTCTTGCAGAGGACCCAGTACCCACATGGTGGCTCACATGTAACTCCTGTTCCAGGGGATCTGACACCTTCTTCTTCTTCTTCTTCTTCTTCTTCCTCTTCTTGAAAGGGTCTCATGAAACATAGACTGGCCTCAAACTTGATATATAATGCATGATCACATCCAATTCCTGATCCTCCTGACTCTATTTGCCAAGTGCTGGTATTACATGCATGTGTACCATACCCTAGTGCCCACTGCCCAATGTTCTTTTTATAAAATGTATGTAGAAATAGTAACTCTCTTGTAGTTACACAAAAGATTGAGAAATATATTGGCTGTAAAGGAATTAGAATGGTTTGTTTCACAGTAAGTATTGAGTGAAAACTGTGTATTGTTGAAACCTACTTTGATCTTTCAAATGACCTTTATATTTATTCACTATAGTGTTCTTCAGCAGAGTGATTCTCTGTGCAGAATTCTGTTCCCAAAAATTTTACTGAATTCTTTTCTATCCCTTTAAATATCACCAAAGACAATTTCTACCAAAGAGTAAAATCATCCCTCTTCCAAAGATGAGGTTGAGCCTAGCAAATAATAGAAAATAATCTTATATCTGTTTAATTGGCCAGTGAATGGAGGCACACCTGATATTTATCTGAAAATGAAAGAAACAAAATTCAAGTGCTCTATGTTTAATACTGCCTTATGAATATCTTATATTTCATTCAGGAGCTGAGATAGTCATTAACCAAATCATTATGTGAGACAAATTAAATGTTATAGAATCACTGGATAGATATAATCCACAAGTGTATGTAAAGTAAAAGATGGCAGATAAATTTAAACGTGTTTGCTGACTAACAACAAACACTAAAAATCTGAGAACATCTTGACTGTGCAATGCTGCTGGCCTTTACTATGAGAGAAAGCCTAGAGGTATCAATAGGTCTAACTTTTGGTCCTGTGTTAAATGATTTTTCTCTTATCATAAGAAAGACAGAATGTAACCAATTGCAAAATAGGTTTTATTTTAGATTACAGTTTTGAAATTGTCATTCTTTGGTCAGGTGGCTCATTGCTTGCAGGTCTGTGGCAAGGTTGCATGCCATGGAATTTATAGGAGAATAAAGAAAGCCCCTTATATCTGTGATGTGAAACAGAATCAAGAAGAACCTAAGATTCAATAATTGCCTTGGAGTTATATTTTCAAAGATGTGAAGGCCTCTCACAGGCTCTGTCTCCTAAATTTCCCATGATCTCCCAATAACACCAAACTGGGGACCAAGTCCTTATCCCTGGGCAGTAAGGAGCAATCTAGATACAAACTATGACAAACTTACTCTTACATCATACTACAATATGACATTCTAAGCAATCATTGCTTTGAAAATGAAACATGGCAGAGCACCTTCACAAGACAGGCTTGCATAGTTCCCAGCAGGTGCATACAGATTTTGCTTTTGAACAACAATCAACAGTTTTGGAAATATTGAAAATCAGTACAAAAAGGGGGAAAAGTAAAACAAAACAAATATGTTGAAACCTATTTCCCATTGTTTGATATTGGGAAACTTATGTTGTGCCCCAGAAAAAAAACATGAACATATTTCTAAGATTCAATTTAAACAGAAAATATTGTCTATAAAGAATTCATAGACTACTATATGAGGATGCAAAGTAGTTAGAATGTAGCTCTATCGTTTTAAATTAGTTAACAGTTATGAAGTCTAACTGCATCTTCATCCTCATTGTAAACAAGCTATTATTTATGTTACCTAGTTCCCCAGAATTATTATGAAAAACTAAGTTCTTGTGTTTGAGGAGGTCATATTGTACAATTTTAGTAAAATCATTTCCACATAATAAAACACATCCAAGACAAGTGACCACTGACCTAGAATATTACTCAGGATATATAAGGAACAATATGCAAACAGGTAAGCCATACAACTCAATGTCTTCATAGAATAAAATTTTCATTCATTCACAATTCGATTTGAATCAGACAACTCTCCAGGGGAGCTCTTCTCCATGAAGTGACTCAAGGATTCAGGTTGATTAAACATTTGACCTACACTATTGTCAATAGGAAGGAAAAAGTTCAAGAACATAGTGTTAGGTTTTCTTGGCTAGATTTTAAAAACACAACTTTCTATTGAAGCTGCATTGGCTAGAATTAGTCATGTGGAGCTTTTTTATTCAAGAATGGGAAAAAAATAATATTAAGCATTGGCAATTTCTACCAAAATTAGTTAGGGGTATTTTAGTCAAAATTATCTTGACTGAGAAAAATGTGTTACAAATTAAATGAAAATATTTTATTTTCCACAATTCTCTATGAAAAAGAAAGATTGACAATGAAAAGTGAACTATGCTTCAAAACATGAGGTAAAACTCTGTTTCTTAGGAGAGAGTATGCCCTGGGAAAATATTCTATAAATCCTTCCTATTACTCATCTGATGAAGGCATATAGTTATTCATCTTGTCGCTTTCTAAAAATGATATCATTTGCTCAAACGTCATAGCATTTTGTCCTTGTGCCACAAATACCACCTGAACATCTTATAATAATCTTTATTTTAGTTCTCCATCCTAACATCAATCGCATTTAGCTTTTGAGTAATGACTCTGGCAACCTGGGCTCAGCTATGCCTTGTAGGACTCTGAGCTTTCATTCATCTTTATCAACCCTGTGTACTTTGTTGCCCTCCTAGCAGTATTACCAGATTCTCATCCACCATATTATGGCATTATTCAATTTAACCTTCTCTGCACCACAAATCTTAGCAATATTTTGCCTCCATTCCGGATTAAGGATATTAAAGAAACAGCTCTTAACACCAAGTATCATAATTTCATACTTCTTGGTTCCCTTGAATGATTCATTTCTCAGATCAATTAAGCATTTGCTTGCTACACCAATTTTATATAATCTTTGGTAATGCATTTCTTCAAAATAATTTTTTTATGTTTCCTACCAAACCCTATGCAATCAAATTTTTCTTCATATCAATTTTCTCCATCCATTCTACCAAAACAAATGTTCCTTCCAATATTTATCTGTTATTTCAAAAAAAGGTTTTCAAAAAGTCCACTTGTAATCAGCTGCCAATTGTTGCTCTGTTAAGGTTGATCCCTGCTGCACATTTCCACAATTCTATCCCTGGTTTTTGTCTTGATGACTAGACTCCAGTAGATTAACTTGCACTGAGAGACACCTTGGTACACAAACTTGACTTGATAGGCCTTAACATAAATGACAGAATGCCTGAAATATGGTGGGGGGCTACTGGGGGTACAAATGGGGGAGGTAGTATAAATATGATTAAGATGTATTGTATGAAATGCAATATTATACATTGAGGGAAAAAATCGACTTATTGTAAGGGTCAATTACAGGATTTCTAACTATATTTATGAAAGCTGCTTCGAAAGAAAACCTGAAGTTATGCATCCAATGAAATATTCACCACATTGACAGACTCCAAGATGGGTAATTGCCAATGTAAGAATATAAAGAGAGATTTACACTCAGTCATTGAACTTACTCTGCTAGAGAGGGTACTGTATTAATAGTCCTTACAATACTGAATTGTTAAAAAATGAAGGAAACCCCCCAGATCATTTAATTACATCACTAAAGTGTACTACTTAAAATAATGAGACTTGTATAAAATAAGAATATCCCAATAAAACTGTTATGAAATGATATCCTGATTTAGGTATATCCTTTAATATCAGCTACATGAGTTCTAGTACTATTTCTCAAATTATACTGCAAATGTTCTCTAACTTATGCAGCTAAAAATTTTGTTTACAAAGGCCAGTGTCACACATGTGTATTGTGATGTCACAACTCTGATGCTAGTTATTGAAAATATACAATCACTATTGATCAGTCTAAGAAAATGTAGAGGTATGTCCTAATTATACCTTAAAAATAGTAATGACAATTCTGGTTTACACAGAAACTAGATCTGTGAAGAGAAGCAAAAAGTGACTGGAAGGAGTGTCAAAGTACTTGTCATGTTCATTTTCCAGGTAAAATACTAAGGTGTTGTTAGCTAGTGTATGATTAAGAAAACAAAATATAACATTTCATTAAACTGTCTAAAAAGAGCAAGGGCAGCATTAGGGGATGTTGCAACTTCTTAATTATAAAGCCATGCTCAAACTGACTGAAAAGCACAAATTATTAGGATTTACATAAGACATAATACAGCAAGATTATGTTATGCTCAACATATTCATAGGTATGATAAAATGACAGCATATTGTCTGCTTTAGGCTTACCTGAAACAGCAAATGAATGAGCAGCTGTGAATTAACATTAAGGTCTGTATGCAGAAAAGGCTGAAGACAAAAGGAATGAATGACAGTGCATGAATGAACACATGTGCACACACAAACACTTGTTCCAGTCTCCCTACACCAGGAGACTTTACAGAATCAAATGTCATCTTCTGACATGGGTAGAATGCCAAGTGTCATGTTGGGATTTGAATATTTTAATTTTCTAATCACAAGTGGACATCTCTAAACACAAATACATAAAGAACCACTTAATGAACTAAGCCCATAATATATATTATTATATGCGTGTGTTTATAAATTTGTAAAAATAATAAAGAAGAGGACCAGAAATTGAGAAAGAGTTGCAGCATATGGGAGAATTGATGGGACACTGGGAGGGAAGGAAACAATCAAAGAAATTATTCATATATAAAATTCTCAAAAATCAACAGTCAAGGGGCCAGAGAGATGACTCACAAGTTAAGAGCACTGGCTGCTCTTGCAGAGGACTGGGGTTTCCATTTCCAACAGTCACTTGTGCCTAACAACCATCAATAATTCCAGTTCCAGGGAAACCAACGTCTTCTTATGACATCTGTAGGCACTGATTACATGGGTACACTTATATGCATGCAGGTAATACACTCATAGACATGAAATAAAAATAATAAATAAAATATTTCTAAAAATAAACAACAATCGAAATTATTTTTTTGCTTGATGAGTAATGATGTAAGCATCTTGTAATATGCTTATTTTCCACTAAATATAACTTCTTTGTCTAAATTTCTCTTCAATTATTTGGCCAACTTTGAATTCAGTTTGTGTGCCTTGTTATTTAGTTGTGAGGGTTTTCTTAATACTCTGAATAATAAGTCCCTTGCTAGACATATGATTTGAAAACAAGTATTTTCTCTGAGGTTTGTCTTATTTACTTCCTTAATGACTTCTTTTGATGCTTGACTGTTTAAATAAGAAGAAATCTATTTTAGTATTATTAATTATTGCTATTATTATTTACAGTATATACTTTATTGATTTTTGTGCATTTCACAAAAGTTTTGAACACTCCATAGTCACCTACCAGATTTTTTGACATCTGTACCCCAAAAAGAGAGCTTCTCAATAAATCTATGCTGCTTCTTTCTGACAAGACTTGTGATTCTTTTCTAATTTCTGAGTCTGTTCCTCAGGTGTTGTTTCTTTCTCAGTCTCTAGAACAAACAGTTTCCTTTTCTTGATAAATTTGGAGCCCTACTCCCTCAGAATCTCTCTTCTTTACAATGACATGTAAAATAAAAGGTTTTTTTTTAATCAATCTTTAAGGAATGCACATTTTGGTTTTTAAGGACATCTTAGAGACTTTACTTTTTGATTCTTAAAAGTACATTTATTTAGATAGGCTGAGACCAATAAACTTGACCCTTTTAAGTGTATAACTCAGTGAATTTCAGGATATTTCTATCATCTCCATAAAGCATTATGTTTTAGTCAATGTCCACTTCATTCCAGGCCAAGAGAACCTGGAACCTGCATTCTGCTTTATAGTTTTACCCCTTTGATATTTCATAAAAGTATGTGCCTAGCTTCTTTCACTGATAATATTTCAGAGGGTCCCCCATGGAGCAGTATTAGCATTTTCTTCCTTTTCCCTAATCATATTCTGTATGTCACCAGTTGAAGGGTGCTTAGACTGTTTCTACTCTGGCTGTTTTGAATAATGCTGATGTAAATAATGGTGTGTAACTTTTTGTTTGTATATCTGTTTTTGTTTCTCATAAGTAACTAGGAGTGGACTTTCTGGGGGTTGATGGTCAATTTTGAATATTATATTTTCAAATTCTTAATTGAATTTTGCATAACAGAACATATTAATCAGTTTTAATCATCTTAATGCCCCCTCCTTCATAGGTACTCTCCAATAGCCCCCACCCCACTGGAATTTATAGATTCTGTCATTTGTTTTAAGGCCTGTTTCGTCAACAGTATCCCCAGACATCCCTCAGTGCAAATCCATTTACTGGGGTCTAGTTAGCCTATCTAGGGTCTCTCCCTTTAAGAAGATCAGCTGTTCTTTACCCAGGAGTAATCAGCTCCCAATAATTCCTTGATTAAGATTGGGGCTTGTTGCCCATTTCCACAGTTCTGTGCTGGGATTTTGTCTGCTTGAGTTTGCATGGATCTTGTGCAGGCTGACTCCATTGCTGTAGGTTCAAATGAACAAGGTCTCAAGAGCTTGTAGGACTCTATTTCCATATGATAGTGCACCTCCTCCCTCACTCTTAAAATCTTTCTGCCCTCTTTTCCTCAGTGGTCCCTGAGCCCTGGGTAGGTGGAGTTTAATATCTTACTCTCCACGCTCTGGTCATTTGTTATCTTTTGTGATCCTGGCCCTCTGTTGCATGAGGGGGTTCATTTAAGAGAATTAAGAGATTCATTAGTGTCCTCTTTACCTCTTGTTCTACATTCCTTGAACTTTATATGTAGAGGTTGCATTATGGATTTTCTACTTAGGCTTGGGCAATTCACAGACAATGTATGTTTGTAACCAGTTATGGAAATCTGTAATAGTCTCAATCTGTTTCTAAAGAAGCTTCTTTGATGAGTGGTGACAGGAATATTTGTCTGTAAATTTAAGGCTCCGTATTTTGCACATAGTAACTGTACTGGTTTAAATAAGAATGTCCCCCATAGGCTTTAAGTATTTGAACATTTTGTCCCCATTCGGTTGTGTTGTTTTGGGAGTTCTTAGAATGTGTGGCCACACGGGAGAAAGCACATCACTAGTGACAGGATTACAGAGTTCTTAAGCCTTGCTGGATCTCCATTTGTTCTCTATGTCCTGTGCCTGCATGAAGATGTGAGAACTTAGCTTTTGCTCCTACTCCAGCCACTTCTGCCAGCATGCCTCACCACCATAATGAACTCTTGCCCCTTTGAAAATGTAAACTAAATAATGTCTTCCTTTAATAAGCTCTCTTGGTCATGGTGTTTCTATCACAGCAACAGAAAAGTAACTAATACAATATGAAATGTTATTTGTCTAGGGATGTGACAGCATTTGGATTTTCTCTAAGATCTAAGACCTCTCCAGCTATGTATATTTGGCAATGTTTACAATACCACACATGAGTTTCCTCCCTTTGAGTTGCCTTTAGTGCAATTAGCTATCTGTTGATTACCCCCAAGATAAAAGTGCCACGACTGTACCAATGTTGTTTGCTGTGCCAGTCTTTGGTGTAGTTATTAGTTCTTGAAGTTGGGTGGGTCATAAATTGATGCTCTCCTTTAGAAACTTACATAGTGTTCTCCAAATCTATGTGATATAGCTTTTAGGGGAGGTAACTTTCAGGTCAGTTCCTACTCCATTACTCCAAATCCTATCTGAAAAGCTATGTCTTCAGCAAAAAGGTCTTACTTTCAAGTTCTGGGAGGCAATCAGAGACTGTGGCATATGACAGGCATATAGTCTTGGTATCTGACCAGCTGTAGTATTCTGCAGTAGCCTCCATCTGTTGCAAAATAACTTTTTTTTTTTTTTGCTGAGAGGTATATGGTATACTTCTCTGTAATATAAGGATACATATTTACCATATGGTAAGGAAATTCATTTGTCTTTAAATATGACACAGATAGGGTTTTCTCTAGGATCTATGACATCAGAATGTTAGACCAGACAAGATATGGTGCTGGTGAAGATTTTCTCCTGGTCTGTAGGTTTTCTCTTCACTTCCTTGGCTGTTTCTTTTTCCGTACAAAAGTTTTTTAGTTTAATGAGTTCCAAATTGTTGATTGTTTACCTTAATTCCAAAGCAACTCTTATTCTATTTAGAAAGTCCGGAAGGGAACTATACCTAAGTCTTCGAGGTTACTACCAATGTTTCCTTCTAATAATTTCAGAGTTTCAGGTTTCATGTTGAAGTCTTTGATCCACTTGGAGTTGACTTTTGTGCAAGATGAAAAATAATGGTCTAGTTTCATTCTTCTATAGATAGAAATCCAGTTTTTCTGGTACCATTAGTTGAAGAAACTGTCTTTCCTCCTTTTGTCAAATATGAGTTGACTGAATTGCATATACTCATGTTTGGGTCTTCAGTTAAGTTCCATTGATCTATGTGCCTATTTTGGTGCTAGTACCTTGCTGGTTTTACAACTATAAATCTGTAATATATTTTGAGATCTGGTATAGTAATACCCCTAGCATTGCTTTTTGTGGTCAGGATACTTTGACTATCTGGGATATTTTGTGCTTCCATATGAATTTTAGGAAGTATTTTTTCTAATTCTGTAAAGAATGACATGGGGATTTTGATTGGGATTGCACTGAATCTATATATTTCTTTTGGAAGGATGATCATTTTTGCAATATTAATTCTTTTAATTCATGAGCATGGGACAGGTCCTTCCATTGCCTAATGTCTTCCTCAATCTGTTTATTTAAAGTTTTAAATTTTTCATTGTCAAACTCATTGTCAGGTTTAGTCTGAGATATTTATAAGACTATTGTGAATGAGAGGTTTTCTACGTACTCTTTATCCAACTGATTGTAACTGGTATATAGAAAGGCTACTGGTTTTTGCAGATTAATTTTGTAACCTGAAAATGTTAATAATTTCTAGGATTTTTCTGGTGGAATTTTTGGCATCTCTTAGGTATAATATATCAACTGCAAAAAGGGATCATTTGACTTCTTTTCCAATTAGTGCTTCACCAATTTCCTTCTCTTGTCTTATTGATCTAGCAAGAGTTCATGTACTGTATTAAAAAGGAGTGGAGATAGTGGACCTCCTTGTCTCCTTCTTGATTGTAATGGGAACGCTTACAGTTTTTTCCATTTAGAATGAATTTGCCTGTGAGTTTCTTCTATATAGCTTTAATTAGTATGTTCCCTCCAGTCCAATTCCCTTTAGGTTTTTTTTTTTATCATAAATGCATGTTGAATTGTGTTGAAGTCCTTTTCTGGATCTATTGATATGACCATGTGATTTTTGTCCTGAGTCCATTTATATGATTTACAACATTTATTGACCATCCCTGCATCTCTGGAATAAAGATCATGGTGGGTGATCTTTTGGATATGTGTCTATATGTGGTTTGCAAGTATTTTGTTGAGAATTTTTGCATTTCTCTTCATTAAGGATTTGGATCTACAGTTTTTCTTTTTTCATTGTGTCTTTACCTGGTTTGGGCATTTAAGTGATGCTGGCTTCATAGAATTTTGGAGTTCTCCATTTCTAATTTTTTTTTTCAATAAAATATTTTTTTAATTAGAAGAAGCATTTCATTATAACAGCATTAACCTATTCAATAACATTTTTCTGAGCTAGGGTACATCTCTTTCAAAATTGGCTGTACAGTTTTAGGTTTACAGATGAATTACTATGTTAATATAATCTTTAACTCATTATAAACTCTATAAGACATAAAATTAAATGAGGTTCCAACGTTTAAAAAAGATCTTCACTTCGTTGTCAAAACACACAGTTTCATACAGAAAAATTCATTCCACGGCAATTGACATTGAGACGTTTTCACATGCATTTCTAATCTCCATATACATGACTATCACTGGTCACAGTCGCCCACCTTCTGAGCTCCTCGGCATCTGAGCATGAATACAAACTCGTCAGATAGACAGCCTTCCTCTCCCACTAGAGGCTCCATACTCTGCCATCCCTGTCACTGTCCACCATGCTGTCAGCACCCTCATCCATTCCCCCCTGTCTGCCCTTCTGGTAAATCTAGTCAGCAAAATGCTTCTGTTCATTCGTTTTGACTATTATAAACACATTGTTACAATATTCCTTTGGATAGAATTGGGGTCTGCTGTTCATTTTTCCAGTAGTATCTTGGAACTGTCTGGAAGAGCCTTTATCCATCCTGTCCAACAACTCGACTGAAGGTATCACCTGTCTGGCTTTGCTGTTTGTCAAGTAGCTTTTAGTTATATATGTATGTGCTTATGAAATTATATTGGCCCCTTTAAACTTTGGTTATACCTCCCTTTTGGGTGTTTAAGGACATACCATTGGACCAGATAAACGGATTTGTTTTTACACTTGAGGCCGTTTGAGGATCTGTTCATCAGGAGTCTCATGGGCTTGGGAGGAGCCCTGGCTCCTTTCTTTTATCAGTTCCATCTATGTGAAGATAAGTCAAAGGTCCTGCTCGACCATTGTTGGCTTCTCTGGGAAGCATGGAAGAAATGATTCCTCCGTGTTGACCCTCCTCTTTATAGACTGGACACTGGTTCAAGTCCATCTGGTGGGGTCTCCTTGGCCTCCTTGATCAAGAGGTCAGATGACCCACCACCATTACAGGACATTTTGC
>NW_008330735.1:2704719-2705635 GCF_000622305.1 Nannospalax galili
TTCCCTCTAAGAACTGCTTTCAGCGTGTCCCAGAGGTTTTGTTCTGCTGTATTGTCCTTTTCATTTAATTCCAGGAATACTTTTATCTCTTTCTTAATTACTCTTTTGGCCCATTCATCATTCAGTTTATTCTCCATGTGTTCGTGTTGTGATTTTGGCTTCTTCGGGTGTTGATTGTAAGTTTTATTGCATTGTGGTCTGATAAAACACATGGAATTATTTCAATCTTTTTGTATTTGCTGAGCTTTGTTTTGTGCCCCAGTGTATGGTCGATTTTGGAGAAAGTTCCATGGGGTGCTGAGTAGAAAGTATGTCCTTTGGTGTTTGGGTGAAATACTTGGTAGATATCTGTTAAGTCCATTTGATATATGGTTTTGTTTAATTCAGATGTCTCTCTGTTAAGTCTCTGGCCTGTTGACCTGTCTAATGGAGATAGTGGGGTATTGAAGTCCCCTACTATTAATGAGTTGGGGTTAATTTGGGTCTTAAAGTCCTGTAGTATTTTTTTTATGAATTTGGGTGCACCGGAGTTTGGTGAATATATGTTCATGATTGTAATATCTTCTTGATTGATTGTTCCTTTGATCAAAATGAAATAGCCCTCTTTGTCTTTTCTGGTTAATTTTGTCAGATATTAGAATTGCTATGCCTGCTTTTTTCTTAGTGCCATTTGCTTCGTATATTTTTTTCCATCCTTTCACTTTGAGATAGTGTCTGTCCTTGAAAGTGAGATGAGTTTCTTGCAGACAACAAAAAGATGGGTTTTGTTTCTTAATCCATTCATATAGTCTGTTACTTTTGACTGGGGAGTTCAGTCCATTAATGTTTAAACTTATTAATGAAAAATGAGTATTGAATCCTGTCATATTTTTTTTTGTTTACATTCTTGCTATAGCTGTACTTTTACACTGTTATA
>NW_008330735.1:2706740-2709941 GCF_000622305.1 Nannospalax galili
GATCCGCAGTGGCCCAATTCCAATGTGGGTCAGAAGTTTTCAGACTTTCTCCTTAGGTCTGGAATCTTCTAAGAATGACTTTAGCCTCAGGAACTTGGGTGTTGGACTGACCTGAGATCCTGGCTGTGGCATGCCAAGCAGGGATGTAAAGGCAGATGGGGTGGGAAGAAGCCCCAAGATTTCCCAGGGAGTGGATTGAGTAGCTGTGTTGTACTGGATGCAAAGGATTAGGGAGAGGAAAGGTAAGCCTCGGAGCCCCAGAAAGAGGCTGTCAGCCCCAGAAAGAGGCTGGCGCCTGTTGCAGGATCAGGGAAGTAAAGGGAGGTGAGGGCGGGGCCAGGTCCAGAAGCAGTGCTCCTAGGGCCCAGGGAAGGCACTAAGTTGGTCTTGGTGAAAAAGATCAGGAAGCAGTATTGGTTCCCCAGGTGTCTGGGGACCCAAGACTAGGAATGGCGCACAGCTCAAACTAGTAGAGAGCAGCGGGGGAGATGGAAATGTGATCGTGGCTGGGGGAGTCAAGGCGCCAGAGGGCTGCGCTATAGACTTACCCCAAGAGGCCTGAAGATAGGAGTGCAGGCTAGGAGAGTTACCCGGTCATGCAGGTCCCGGGAAGCAGAGAGAGGTGAGGGTGGGGCCAGGTCCAGAAGCGGTGCTCCTGAGGCCCAAGAAAGGCACTGAGTTGTTCGCAAGAGGTCTGAGGATCTATTTCTAAATTTTTGAATTATTTAAGTAGCATTCGTTTTACAGTTTCTTAAAATGTCTGGTAGAATTCTGCTGTAAATTTATTTGGGCCTGTGCTTGTTTTTAAGTCAGGAGGCTTTGTATTACTATTTCAATTTCCGAATGTGTCATGGGTCTATTTAAGCCATTGATCTCTTTTTGGTTTGGCTTTGTTGATTCTTATTATTTTAGATATTCATCCATTTTTGTTTAGGTTTTCAATTTTAACACAGTATAGATTTTTAAAGTATTCCCTTACAATGTTCTGAATTTTGGGGGAGGGTCTATTGTGATAGACCTTTCATATTTCATCTCATCCTTTCACCTTTTCCTTTCATCTCTGATTTTGTTCATTTTGATTTGCTCTTTTTTTTCTTTTGGATAACAGGGCTAAGGCTCTGTATATCTTGTTTATCTTTTCAAAGAACTAGCTCTTAGAGTCTGATTTTTCTGTATTATTTTCTTTGTTTCCATTTAATTAATTTCTACTCTGACTTTATTATTTCTTTTCATCTGCTGGGTTTGGGTTCCATTTGTTGTTACCTTTCCAGAATCTTGCATTGCAATAGTCAGTCATTTATATGTGCTCTTTCTGCTTCTCTTTAAAGTATGCACTTAGAGCTATAAACTTTCCTCTTAGGATTGCTTTTAAAGGTTCCCACAGATTTTGATGTGCCATGTTATTCTTTTAGTTTAATTCCAAGGATACTTTTTTTAAACTTTAAAAAAGAACTCCATTTCATTATTAAAATACATAGTTTAATACAGAAAAATTCATTTTCAATGCAACTGACATTAAGATTTTGCACATGCGTTTCTAATCTCTATATATATATGATTATAACTAGTGACAGTCGGTTACTTTCTGAGCTCCTTGCCATCTGTGCATGGATATAAAGTCATCAGGTAGATTTCAATGGTAATATTTTTCACATCTACTAATTCTTATTATTTTTAATCATTATTTTTTAAATTTTTAATAACTACATGATTAGAAGAAGCATTTCACTACAGATTTAACATATTCAGTAACACACTCCATAGCAAGAGTACACCTCTTTCACAAACAGGTGCAAGTTTCTAGATTCACAATTGAGTTAATACAGCTATACAATACTGAACTCAGTATAACACCCTGTAAGACATAAAACTAAATTAGTTTTTTAACCTTTAAAAAAGATCTCCATTTCATTTTAGAATATATTGTTCCTTGCAGAAAGACTCATTGTTTTTGTACTAACACTGAGATGTTGGCACAAACACATAAAAAAAGAAATCAAAGAACAGAAGGAAGACAGCGATAAACTTCTGAATGAATTCAGAAAAGAGTTAGAAATATTGAAGAATACTCAGGATGAAATGAAGAAGGAAGTGAAACACTCAGTAAGCCAATTAGAAACAACAGTAGAAAGCCTCACCAATAAGATGAATGAAATGGAAAACAGAGTAGCAAGGCTGGAAGATAAAGGGGACTAACTAGACCACTCAAGCAAAGATTATGAAACATTTAAGAAATCACAAGAATGGAATATGCAGGAATTGAATGATACCATAAAAAGACCAAACTTGCAAATCATAGGCATACAAGAAGGAGAAGAATCCCAAGACAATGGCATGGACCAGATAGATCTTCAACAGGATTGTAGAAGAAAAATTTCCAAAATTAAAAAAAGACATGCCCATACAAATTCAAGAAGCACATAGATCACCAAACAGACAGGACCAGAAAAGAAATTCTCCATGGCACATCATAGTAAAAACACTAAACGAACAAAACAGAGACAATATTGAAAGCTGGAAAAAAGAAACAAGTCACATATAAAGGAAAAAACATTAGGATTACAGGTGAATTTTCAGTGCAAACTATGAAAGCCAGAAGAGCCTGGAACAAAGTATTCCCAGTTTTAAATGACCCCAGAGGCCAACACAGATTACTATACCCAGCCGAAATGTCTATTATAGTTGAAGGGGAAAGAAAAATCTTCCATGACATAAATAGGCTGAAGGAATTCATGTCCAAAAATCCAGCTCTTCAGAGAGTTCTGGAAGGAATACAAAGAGCTGAATAAAGGAATGACTTTACCCAAGGGATTGCAGAAAGAATTCCAATGAAGTTATGACTGTGGAACAGTACAGCTACATCAAGAATGTAAATAGAAATAAACATGACAGGAATCAATACTCATCTTTCATTAATAACTTTAAATATTAACAGACTGAACTCCCCAGTCAAAAGACACAGATTAGGTGAATGGGTTAAGAAACAAAACCCATCCGTTTGTTGTCTACAGGAAACCCATCTCACTTTCAAGGACAGACGCTATCTTAAAGTGAAAGGATGGAAAAAAATATACCAAGTAAATGATGCTAAGAAAAAAGCAGGTGTAGCAATTCTAATATCTGACAAATTAGACTTTAAACTAAAACTAATCATAAGAGATAAAGAGGGTCACTTCATTTTGATAAAAGGAACAATTGCCC
>NW_008330735.1:2710300-2710805 GCF_000622305.1 Nannospalax galili
ATTAAACAACACACTCCTGAATGATGAATAAAAGAGAAATTAAGAAAGAAATAAAAGTATTCCTGGAATTAAATGAAAAGGACAATACAACACAAGAAAACCTCTGGGACACACTAAAAGTGATTCTTAGAGGGAAGTTTATAGCTCTAAGTGCCTACATCAAAAAATTGGAATGAACAAAAATAAATGACTTAACATTGCAGCTCAACACATTTAAAAAGCAACACCAAATGAAACCCAAACCCACCAGACAAGAAGAAATAACAAAAATCAGGGCATAAATTAATGAAATAGAAACTAACAATACAAAGAATCAAAGAATCCAAGAACTGGTTCTTTGAAAAGATAAACAAGATTGATAGACCATTATCCCAGTTAACCAAAAGAAAAAAAGAGCGCCTCCAAATCAACAAAATCAGAGATTAAAGGGGAAACATCACAACAGACACCAGAAAGATACAGAACATTATAAGGGAATACTTTAAAAACCTATATGCTACTAAAT
>NW_008330735.1:2711096-2716907 GCF_000622305.1 Nannospalax galili
AAAGAAAACTATAGACCCATATCCTTAATGAACATAGATGTAAAAATTCTCAACAAGATACTTGCAAACTTCATATACACACAGGGAGACAAAGGAGAAGAAAGAACCTGAAAGAGAAGAATAGGAAACAGGCCTTAATAAGGGAAGTATGGATAGAAAATTAGTTAGTTTAAGGGAGGGGGGAGGGAAGGGTGTACAAGGAACCTAGGGTATAAGCAGAAAGAAGGAGCTCAAGAGGTAGGACCATAGGAGAAGGGTATTATTCGGAGAAAGGGGGGAAATGCAAGCACCTTAAGTGGGAAAACTATGGTGGAGGGGTGAGATGATGTGAGAGATAAATAATGCCTAGCTAGTTTTGAAAACCAGAGGTAACCATATGACTCCTACAACCTACTGACAAATTATACATAGCATATCAAGAAATATATGTCTAGGTAAGGTTTATCTGAGAACAATTGGTCTTTGCCCAAGATTTATCTACATGACACACAGTAATTAAAAGTACCAGAGTTGTGGAACAAATCTTCTTGCATGTTTAACAGACATACTTTGTGGCTGATACTAATTTGGTCAGAGGGACATAAAGGACAGTTTTTGCTCCTTGCCCTCCTAGGTTGACTAGTTCCAGGGGAATATGAGCATCTCTCAAAATGTCCTGTGATTGTGTTGAGTCACCTGTCCTCTTGATCAAGAAGGCTGAGAAGACCCCACCAGATGGAGTTGAACCAGTGTCCAGTCTACAAAGAGGAGGGTCAACACAGAGGAATCACTTCCTCCATGCTTCCAAGTGAAGCCAACCATGGTCGAGCAGGACTTATCTTCACATAGGCAGAACTTGTAAAAGAAAGGAGCCAGGGGCTCCTCCCAAGCCCATGTGACCTCTGAGGAACACATCCTCAAAGGACCTTAAGAGTAAAAATAAATTGGTTTATCTGGACCAACTTTATGGCCTTAAACATCCAAAAGGAAAGTATATCCAAAGATTAAAGGGGTCAATATAATTTCTTAAGAGTCCATATGCATAGCTAAAGGCTACATAACAAGCAACAATGCCAGATAGGAGATAGCTTCTTTTTGAGTTGTTGGCCAGGGTGACCAAAGAGACTCCCAAATAGTAACCCAACGTAGAACTGGGAAAATGAACAGTAGACCCAAAACTTATCTAAAGGAGTATTGACAACTGATTGTTGCTAGAAGAGGAACAGCTGACCCTCCTAAAACAAAGACCTCTAGATAGGCTGACTAGATTCACCAGAAAAGCAAGTAGTGGGGATTGGCTGGGGTGCTGACAACACAGCAGACAGTAGCAGGGATATCAGAGTATAAGGGCTCTAGTGGGGGAAGGGTGGCTAAGGGAGGGTGCCATCTGGGAAGTGGGTTTATAGTCAAATAAGATGGTTTGGGATGTTCTTTCTGATATACATACACAAAAAAATCAACTAATTTAAAAATATATTTGAGGAGGAAGCATGGAAGCTTACATCATACTAATTAGTAGAGGTGATAAACATTACCATTGAAATCTACCCAATGACTTCATAGACATACACAGGCACCAAGGATCGAAGTGCAACTGATTATGACTAGTAATAATCAGATGCATAATTCCAAGGATACTTTTATTTCTTATCTTCTTTGACTCATTCATCATTCAGAAGTGTGTTATTCAATCTGCATCACTTCATGTAGTGACTAGGGCTTCTTTCAGTTTTGATTTTAAGCTTTATTGCATTGTGGTCTGACAGAATGCATAGAATTATTTCAGTTTTTCTTATTTGTTGAGGTTACTTTTGTGCCTCAGTATGTGATCAGTTTTGGAGAAAGTTCCATGGGGTGCTAAATAAAAGTGTATTCTTTGGTGCTTGGGTGGAATATTCAGTAGATGTCTGTTAGGTTCATTTGATGTATGGTATCATTTAATTCAGATGTCTCTGTTTATTTTTTTGTCTGGTTTGCCTGTCTAATGTATACATTGTGGTATTGAAGTTTGGTAGTATTACCAAGTTGGGGTTAATCTGTGTCTTGAAGTTCTGTTTTTATGAAATTGGTTGCATCAAAGTTTGATGCATATGTGTTCATGATTGTAATATCTTCTTGGGAAATTGTTCCTTCTGTTAGAATGAAGTAACCATCCTTATTTTTTCTGATTAGTTTTAATTTGAAGTCTATTTTTTCAGATATTAGATTTGCAGCCCCTGCTTGTTTATTAGTGCCATTTTCTTGGAATATTCTTTTCCATCCTTTCACCTTAAGGTAGTGGCTGTCTTTAAAGGTGAGATGGTTTTCTTACAGACAACAAAAGGTTGGATTTTTTTCTTAATTCATTCAACTAGCCTGTGTCTTTGACTGGGGATTTCAGTCCATTGATATTTAAATTATAATTGAAAGATGTGTATTCGTTGCCATAATTTTAAATTGATTGGATTCTTGGCTAACTTTGTGTTTCCATAATTATACATTCATTTAGTCTCTTTCTGTTGTCCTTGCATATTGTTTTTTCATTTTTTCAATTCTTTGTATTGCTTCAAGTACTCTCTGGAGGACCAGTTTGGTGGACATGAATTCTTTCAGTCTATGTCATGGAAGATTTTTCTTTCCCCATCAACTTTAATAGACATTTTTCCTATGTAAGGTATTCTGGGTTGGCATCTATGGTCATTTAGAATTGGGAATACTTTGGCCCAGGCTCTTCTGGCTTTTATAGTTTGCATTGAAAAGAAAAGTCAGCTGTAATTCTAATGGGTTTTCCTTTATACATGACGTGTTACTTTCCCATTTGCAGCTTTCAGTATTCTCTCTTTGTTTTGTACATTTAGTATTTATAGTATGATATGCCATGTGGAGTTCCTTTTCTAATCCTGTCCATTTGGTGTTCTATGGGTTTCTTGTATTTGTATGGGCAGGTCTTTCTTTAATTTGGAGAAATTTTATTTTACAAACCTGAGATTCTTCTGCTTCATCTATATCCATGATGTGTAAATTTGGTCTTTTAATGGTGTCCCAAATTTCCTGCATATTCTATTCCTATATTTGTTTGTTTATTTGTTTGTTTGTTTTCATAATATTTGCTTGATTGATCCAATTCTTCAACTTTATCCTTCAGTCTTGGTATTCTGTTTTCCAGTTCATTCATTTTATTGATGAGCCTTTCTCCTGTTGTTTCAATTTGGCTTATTGAGTTTTTCACTTCCTTCTTCAGTTTATCTTGAGTTTTCTTCAATATTCCCATCTCTTTTTTTTAATTCAGTCAGAAATTTATCCCTATCTTCTTTTAGTTTGTTTGTTTGTTTACATGGTCTTTTAATTCATTGAACTCATCTATCATATTTATGACTGTTCTTTTAAATTCTTTGTCCTGGATTATCTCTAGGGGCTTCTCATTGTAAAGCTCTTCTACAGGGCATATTATTTTTTCATTGTGATTTTAGCATGTGGATTTTTGTTGTTGTTGTTTCTGACTTTGGTTTGAGACTCAAGCCTTCCTTTTTTGAGTTGAAGTCTTATTCTGCTTGTATTATTGATGTTCCTTCATTGTTTTCTTATTGTGTATGAAAAGCTAGTTTGTCTAGACTTAAGGTTTTCTCTTTTGATTTTATATTTTAGGGACCTGGTGACTCTAGTCCAGTTACTCAGGAGCTGCATCAGAGGCCCATTTCAAGCACCAATAAGATATTCTCAGATTTCCTCCTAAGGTCTGATCCCTACTAGCCAGCAGGGACAGCCTAATTTGGGAAGGTTGCTAGACACAGGCTTGATTCAGACACTCTCTCTGCAAAGGTCTGTACCCCTACTAAAGGACAGAGAACTCTAGCCTTGAAGCAGTGGGTGGGGCTCAGATGGTCCCAAGTTAGAGGGATGGACAAGTCATGTTTTGGGAAGCTTACCACCATGCAGAGCCTGAATTCAGGCACTATTCAGCAATTTTGAATAATTAAAAAAATATATTTTGTTAGTTTTATTTTATGCATATGAGTGTATTGCCTGAATGTGTGTAAGTGCACCCGTGTCTTGCAATACCTGCAGAGTCAGAAGGTGGCATCAGATTCCTCTGGAACTGGAGCGAGTGATGGTTGTTAGTCACCATGTGGTTGCTGAGAATCAAACCCAGGTCCTCTGCAAGAGCAAAAGTTTCTCTTAATCACTGAGTCATCTCTCCAGCCCTCAATTTTGCATATTTTAAAAAAGCAAACCCAAGTTGTTTTCCAAAGTACCCATGCCATTCTATATTTCTACTAGGCACTTATGAAATTTCAAGTTTCATCATATCCTCATGAACACTAGCTATTACCTTTTATTAAATGTCATCTAATCATGATTTTATTGTTTGATTTTTGAATTTTTAATTTAATTTTTGAGATTTTCACATAGTGTAGTTTTATGGCATTTAAATGTACTTCTGCCTCCTCACATTCCCCCACCCACCCAATATAATGAACTCATATATATATATATATATATATATAGAGACCTATAGAGTATGATTTGTGCCCAACAATGTCTTTCATTGTGGATCCATTTAGTGTCCCCAAGAGTCCCAACTTTGTAAGACACTCTCTCTCCCCCTCTGAGCAGCCATCAATTGCCAAAAGTTCCTTAGATTGGGTTGGAATTTCTTACCCCTTCCCTGTGTGAATGCTGGAATTTTGTCTGGTTTGACTTGAGTGTGCTGCCACTATTGTTATGAATTCCTATGAATATCTGACCCGCTGTCTGGAAAACAGTTTCTTTGTGGACATCCATCCCCTCTGCCTCTTAAAATCATTCCACCTCCTCTCCTGAAATGATCCCTGAGTCTTGGGAGACAGTGCTTGACACATTTCATCATCAGAATAAAAGCAAATAAAAATTCAGACTCCATCTCATTCAAGTAAGAGTTACTATCATCATGAAAGCAAACAACAATAAATGCTGACAAATATATGGGGAACCTAATATACTATTGGTGGGAATGTAAATTGATTCAGCCACTATAGAAATAGTTGTGGGTGTTCTTTTAAAACTGCTCAGAGAGTCACTATATGGTCCAACTCTACCATTCCTGGTCAAGACCTGAAGCAATCTAAATATATATATTTTATTTATTAAAAAAAAAACATATTTAGTAAATGAAGACCAGCAGAAAGGGAGAATGGGGAAGAACAGAGTGCCAGAGGCTAACCATGAGTGAATATGAGCAAAGCACAAAATATACTTGCATGAAAATGTCATTAAAAAAGCAATTATTTTGTACAATGCATATGTGATAATAAAATGATATTTTAACATTTTGATATTCACAAGTACAAGGATTAATGTCAAGCCTTTTTTATATCATCTAGAAAAATTAACCCTAAATAAATGATGTCCCTAAATATAACAGCTAAAATATAAAAGTCTTAGAAGAAAATAGAAAATCTATGAAAACTTTGTGATCTTCCTTAAGCAAAAAATTTACAGTATCATTAAAAGAATTATATATTCCTCTCAGGACCTTCCACAAGCAGTATCTGAGCCATCCCTCTGTCCTCTCCTTACTCTGTTAAGATTTACTCTGTACAGGGCCTGGAGAGATGGCTTAGTGGTTAAGAACACTGGATGTTCTTGCAGAAGACCAGGGTTCAAATCCCAGTACCCACATGGCAGATAACAACTCTCTGTAACTCCAGTTCCAGGGGATCTGACAGCCTCTTCTATTCTCTGTGGGCATTGCATGACACAGGTGCACTTATTTACATGCAGGTGATATGCTCAATGCATATAAAATAAAAATAATAAATAAAATGTTTTTAAAGGTTTATTCTGTACAGTTTTGGCACAATCCTTCCAGGATAT
>NW_008330735.1:2717235-2728234 GCF_000622305.1 Nannospalax galili
CAAAATAATCTCAGAATTTCACCTACTGATATAATCATGCTAAAATACTAATTTTCTTTTTTTTCCAATTTTTATTGTGCTTTTGTGTAGTTCATATATTACATGTTAATCAAATTTAGACCCCTTTCCCCTCCCTGTATTTCCATATCTCCCCTCACCAGATTTTGGATATTCTGTCATGTATGTTTATTCCTAGGCAGTCCAGCATTTCTATTCAGATACTCCCCCATTGCAAGTTCATTCACTGGAATCTAGTCAGCCTATCTAGAGCCATTTCCTTAAATAAGATCTACTGTCCTTCACCCAGGAGTAATCATTCTTTACCAGTTCCCAGGCTAGTGCTGAACTGTGTGCCTTGCTCCACTCTGAGCCCTTACCTGATTGAGTTGGTATGGGTCTTGTGCTCAATGCCACCATCATCACCATCACTGCAATTTCACACGAGCAAGCTCCCAGTGGCCTGAAAGCCGGTTTCTCTATGTTCATGGACCAGCCCCGACTCTTATAATCTTTCTGCCCCCTCTTCTGCAATGGCCTCTAAGACGTGAGTGGATGAATTATAGTATAGGAGTCCTATCCAGGGACATGGACTCTACTATCTCTCATGCTCTAAAACAGCCATTTGTGGCCTTCTGTGTGCGTTGCACTCTGTTGTATGACAAAGCTTTTCTATTGAGAGTTGAGGAATGTATATGTATTTTCTCTACCCCCTTTCCCAATATGTTCCATGAGTCTTAGGTGTAGAGGTTCCACTGTAAAATTCTCAGACATATATTCTCTGTGTGTGGCCATACTTGTCTGTAAATATAAACATCCATATGTAGCATATAGAAAGAAATTTAATTTGTCTAGAGATATTCCATAAATAGGCTTTACTCCAGACTCTCTTTAACTGTCCTTATGACAGAAAATAGAAGTGAGAAGTGAGATGTGTTGTAATCCTCGCTGACTTACTTGAGCTTGGGCTTCATTTGGCAATTCTGCCCTTCCTCTGTTATTAATTCTAAATTCCTCTTTCTTCAATTATCACCTCAGTATGTTTTGGTAGTTTACTTTTTGCAGCCCCTACTTCCATTCCTGAAGGGCCAGTGTCCCTGGTAATCATGGACATCTCTCAGATTGATTTCACATAATTAATTCACAATCACAGCTGCACAACAGAATACTAAGAGGCAGTGAGGTAGATCTCATGCATCCCACACATCTCTTTTGTCTGCTTTGAGGCATAAAACCAACAACTGCATCTTCTGTTGATCAGAAGCAATTTCCCTGGAAAATGTCATGGCTTTTACTACCTGCTGGTCCTGCTTCTCACTGATTCTAAAGTTTCAGGCAGCAGTTACAGTTTATAGTTCAATTAGATTGGTTCTGTCCTTCAGCAGGTGTTCCCCCTTTGGAATCCAGGATTTCTAACCCAGTATATGCTGGAGTTTTAGAAATAGGAAGTATAAAGTTCCCCAGTGGTTCAAGAATATAACAATCAAAAAAGTCAAAAGAAACAGCCCCACCTTTAGCCGAGGAGCTAATGGCAGCTGATGGCTGATGGAAAGACAGCCACTTTTCTTTAGGGGTATAGCCACTGGTAGGTTCCTCATGCACCAGTGGGTGACCTCATATCCACACACACATGAGCAGAATTAATTGGACTCAGTAGATTAAAATATAAATAAATAAAAAGCAAAAAGAAGAGTGCATAATGTTGGAAGAGAGATGTAATGGGGAGACCTTGGGGGAGTTGGGGGTGAAAGATGAGGGGTGGGTATATGATCAAGATTCACTGTATAATATATGAAAATTTCAAAGAACACATGAAGAAAGATAAGAACCAGAAATGTGATCTGTGGATGCATTAAATGTGACCTAAGGCTGCCATTTAACTCTTCCAGAATGATTACCAGCATCCTCACTCACTCCTCCTGCATATCTATTCTATTATATCATGCTCAGAGACAGGGCTGAAATAGAAATTTAATATAGTAACACAATAAATTGGCAAAACAAATCCTTATCAGGAGGCTTTATTTTTCCAGGTCATTTCAAAGTGTAAGTCAAAATGAGTTCCTTTCCAGTATCTGTTCTCATTGACTAGTAACATTCATGATCATCTTTTCACCATAAATTCTGTAAGAATGATACAGATGGAAACAAGTAATGACACTTGTTAAATTATTATATATATATACACTCTTATTTTTCCAGGGGAAATGTAATACTTTCCTAATTTATGGATCACTGTCTTCTACCCTACACATCATGGAGGTAGCCCTTTCTCAGGGAATTTGTACTTCTCCTTTCCTCATCTCTCCATCTCTCAAGCTCTCAAGCTCTATTCTGAGGATCCCTTCCTGAAGCTTACATGTTAGACATATAGTACAGACACTGTTTATATATTTTCTCACTCATAAATCCGGTGTGCAAAGTGGTTTCAGTGTCTCTTCTATGACTAAGGATGGCAGTGAAAAAATTAGAAAGAGCATTAAACTCAAAGTGAGATTTTCTGAGTTTGAGCTCTGCTTCAACAAGTCAAACTTCCATGAAGATAATGTTATTAATTATTTTAATGTGTACAAATAAAACAATATAATATTAATAAAATAGCTTAAAAGAAACTAATCTGATAAATATATTTTGAAGACAAAATGATATAAGATATTTGAAAGTCCATTGTAAACCCCCAAATGGATTTGATATGGAATAGGGTAATAATTATTAATATTGATGCTTACAATCATAAGAAGCTCCTCATCATGAGTCAAATATATATGGTCAAAAACTAGTGAGATACCTGTGAGTTCAACCACAATTGTGAATGCCCCAGCCTAAACATTCCCTGTCCACCCACTCAGCTCTCAGACCTAGCTAGGGTCACCCACCCTAGTAGTACCACCATGTCTGTGAGTTCCCTGACCCTGATGTTTTCTTTCTTCATTCCCCTTCACCTGAGCCTAGCTCAGGTTACATAGCTTCACACTAACCCAGTTTGGTCAGTTTGGCAGAACCTTGCCTGCCCTTGCAGCTATCCACACATTCCAGGCATAGTTGTGGTTATTCAGCCAGTACATCAACTCAGACTCAATCAAGAGTCACATTGCCACATTTCCTTTGTTATCATTGAACTGGAATTATCCCCATCCCTCTATTCAAAAATCAGTACTGACCTGTCTACCAGGTGCTCACCTGGCAGCCATCCAGCTCACCTGCTCCTGCAGGACTGCCTGGAGCCGATCCTCAAATCTCAGAGGATGTACCAATCCTCAGCTAAACTGAAACCATTTCTTACACCCCATTTGAAGATCAACATAGAGTAGTCCCAACACTAAACACTAAGAATCATTCACTTGGGTCACAACCTGACACTCAACAGAGATGAGATCAGCTATGGATCCCAAGAAACATCTCCAAGGACACAGCTCCAGATGTCTAGATCTCATCACAAAATACAACATGAATAACCAAGACAATTAGCACCCTCATCATATTTCCTGAGAAATGCAACCTTGCCGGTATATAAGACAATTATTTTAAAATAGTAATTACAAATATTCTTAAAGAACTCAATGAAGTTAATAAAAGATTGAATGAATATTGAGAAAATATAGCTGAATGAAATAAATAAAAGCAATTCAAGCTATGCTCTGCTTGGTGGCACACACCTTTAATCCCAGCACTCAGGAGGCAGAGGCAGGTAGATATTTGTGAGTTTGAGGCCAGCCTGGTCCACATAGTGACTTCCAGGAGAGCTGGGGCTACAGGGAGACCCTGTCTCAAAAGGACAAAAAAATCAAGATATGAATTTTGAATTTAATAAAGAAAATCTCTGAAGATAATCCAAACTGAAATAAAACTAAAAATGAGAAGCTCAGGAAGTGAGATAGAAAGCTCAGAGAAAAATCTTACAAATAGATTGCATAAGATGGAAAAGAACATATCAGAACTCAAAGACAAAGCACATGAAATGGATAACTCAGTCAATGAAATTGTAAAATCTAAAATACCCAGCAACAGAACATGAATCAGACTTATTGCTATACACATAGATTAGTGTATCTCTCAACTCAGACAGAGAAGATTCTTGCAGCAGATGACAGTTAACACAGAGACCCACAACTGGTCAATGAGCAGAGAATAAGAGGCTGTGGAGTGCTCAGCCCTGAACACGAGACCTATATCACAGCCTCTCCTCCCAAAGCTTAGGGATCATTGTGGAAGCAGGAACAGGAAGACTGTAAGAGCCAGACTACAAGGTGAATGACTACCAGGAAACAGTGGTTTCCAGAGAGGGTAGTTGCACATAAGAACTCACAGCAATGGTGACATCATACATAAGAATTATGCAAGCTCAGGACAGACAGATACCCAGCATGGATGGGGGAGCAGAGTAAAAGAGACCAGCCCTAGCTGAGGATGTACTGATAGCTGTTGGATAAGGAGTCAGTTGTCTTTAGTGATGGGATGTCTGTTCAGTTTATAAGTTACCTATATTTCAAGGGATAGACCCATACCCAAGAGCATTTGGTAAACAAAAATTAGACTTGATAAAATTTTTTAAAAAAGGAAAATTATTGTAGAGGGCATGAAGTAGGTGTGGTGGGTAGCAGGGTGGGGTGTGGATAGGAAGGGTTGTGAATGTGATCAAAATATATTATATAAAATTCTTGAAATATCAGTAGGAGTATTTTTAAAAATAGTGATAAAAACACATAAAAGAGGGGCACTTTTTAGAATCCTTGAAATTTCCTAATGAATTCCCTACTCAGTGTATTCTAAGATTAGCAAACTTCACCCCTGTATTTACTGTATATATGGCTCAATTATAATTTCACCACATTTTCAGAATTAATAACTCCCATCTCAGTAATTTCTGTAATTTTGAAATCATAAATAATTATAAGTAAGTCATAAGTAAACAATATATGATTATCAATATATTGTACGTTGTAATGTGACATGCATTTACTGTTATGTATTCAACTTCTCATTGTCTTAAATGGTGCTTTGGAAATGTTTCTTAACTGGATCTTCTGTTAGAAAGGCTTGAAGGAAGCATACAATGTCATATATATTCAGAATTTGATACTGAAAAAATTAGCCAAATCACATTTTGCTTTAAGAAGTTTTTGCTGTTTTATAGTAACTGTAGTGTTTAAGGTTAGAATTGGCTAAAAGGACCACACATGTAATTTAGGAAACTGAAGCAAATTGAGCTATTACTCCCTGAAAGGTACTATAGTCAAAAATGGTGAAGTTCCACACCACGGGGGCAGATGATGAGATACTCAGCTTGTCTGTCTTCTCATTTGCTCCATATCTAACTTGTACCTTCCTATAGGATGGGCTAGTCCATACCAATTCCAGATCAAGAGTAAAGACCATGAAAAAGTAGCTTTATCTCTAAAGGCAACAGCTTTCTCCTAGCAGAAGTTTCCATCCACTACTCAAAACACCCCTTGTTGCTCTCTACATTGGTTTAAATTTTTCATTTTACTGCTACTTAGACCCTCACCCTTTTCTGTACCCCCGTAGCCCACCCACAGATTTTTATGCAGTCTGTTACATATGTTAAGGCCTATTGAGTCAAGTTTGTGTACCCAGGTATGGCTCAGTACAAGTTCATCTACTGGAGCCTAGCCAGCCTAGTTTGTATCACTCCCTTAAGGAAGATTGACTCTCTCTCATCCAGCAGTGATCAGTTGCTAATAGTTCCTCAGGTACAGTGGGGTCTCCTGCCCATTTCCCCAGCTCTATGCTGGCTTTTGTTTCACTGAGATTGCAAGCATCCTATGAATGGTATCATGTAAGTTCATATGAGCAAGTTCCCAGAAGCCTTGAGGGTTCTGTATATATTGCATTCATGAATCTACCCCAGTTTGTTTAATCAGAAAACTGATATGTGTCCATTTTCTTTACATTTTCAATCTCTTAGAAAGATACTGCATTGTTTTTAAACTCTACCGTTGATGTATTAATGCTTTCCTGATTTATACAAATATGTCAGAATCATTTCCTAGGTACATAAAATATAGAAACATGAGCTTATATTTGATAAAATAGTATATGGAAAAGATATGTGGACAGAAAAATGAAGTCCAATAATATACAGTATATAGGAATTGATTTTACCAATAATGAAAGTACATAAAATTTTAGGGTAAATGTAAACACACTCAACATAAATTCCAAAAATCTGTCCTTAAAAGCCATCAATAGGGCTGGATGTGATAGTACACACCTTTATTCCCAGCACTCATGAAGCAGAGGCAGGCAGATCTCTGTGAGATTCTGGTTAGCCTGGTCTATAAAGCGAGTTCCAGGTTAGTTGGAGCTACAGGGAGACCCTGTCTCAAAACCTTCCACAAAATCAACAAAACCATCAGCCACAAAATATGGTAGCTATATAAAGTCAATCTCTAATGACCATAAGAGAATATGGTTTTCTGGTCTCCGTGAATCCTCTTCATCCAGTGTGTGTGTGTGTGTGTGCATGTGTGCGTGTGTGTGTGTGTGTGTGCGACTGTTTTCAATAGCTCCTTTCTCCATCCGTGGTTCTGTTCCTTCCTTTTAGCTTCACTTTTCTTTGTTTCCCAAGTTACCACCTCTGTGTCCTATGGTATCGGATGTATTTCACTCATACCTAAGCTCATTTCCTCTCAACTCCCAATGTGCCAATTACATTAGATTTTTGCAATTCTCTGTTAGTAATATCCATCCTGCATTACCTATTCTTACTGCTTGCTAGTACAAAAATAATGGCATAGCTGAGAGTTGATGTACATTAGACTTTTCATGAACAAAATTATGAAATAAATATGGTACATCCAGGAAGAGAAAATGCATTGTGTTGTAATAAGGGGTTTGTGCATGCTGGTGAGCACTCATATGAATATAGTTTGTAGAAATGAAAGTTTTGTAGGGAAACCTGAAATTCCTACAGGCAGGCTTTTCTTAGGTGAGAGCTAGAAAGATTTAGAGTGATGCAATGGTCCCTCAAAACTCATTGTGAGTATAGTGATCTTCAAAATGATATCTTTTTCACCTAAGAAAGATTTTTCCTAAACACTTCACCTCCCAGGCACTTTTCCTCTACTTCAAATATTTTAAAGAGAACTTTCATTTTTTTCTAAGTAGATGATGGTAAATTCAGCCTTTTTGTAAAAACAAGTTTAAGTAAAAATTTAGCATTTCATGATTTATTCTGAACATTCAACAGCAATCACTTATCTAGTGGAAGTATTTATAATAAGTATAATAACAACCATATAAATGCATGTTTTATGGGCTGAGAGAAGAGACAAATTGATATTCTGATTCAAAAGTTTCACTACTATGAAATGAATTTTATCTTTCTAGTAAACTGAAGAAATTCACCCACAATGAAAGATAATTCACACATTGCCTCAGTGTAACAGGGCAAAAGAATAAAGAATAGCTCAATGTGGGAAGCCCCAGATATTTTATGAAAAATTCAACTTTCTGTATTTGTGATCACTCCTAGAGACTTGAAAACACCAAAAACAGAGGTTTCCCAAATCACAAAAGTGTTTATTTAAAAGAGGACATGGCCTTGTATGCTAAAACAGATTGGAATGTCTTCTAGCCTGTTTCAGAGCAACAGAAAAGTAAAATTCAAAGCTGACAAAATTCCAGCTAAGCAAATGAACAAACAAGGAAATCTACTTCACTTCAGTAATTATTTCTTTATTGATATTTTCAATAAATCATTAGTGGAATGAGGAGAGATTAATAAATTTTGTGTCCCAACAAGAGAGACAGTGAGCAAGTCAACAAGTTCCTAACAGGCTGCTGTAGCATTCTGTATATTTACGATAGTACTAAAATGAAAAAAAAAAAAGTCTGCTGGTAAATCATAAACATTTGAAATTCAGTTAGGAAAATCAAGAATATCTGGAGTAGTAGGAAAATATGAAGTTTAAGTCTAAAATTAAACCCATGAGTATAAACAGTTCAACCAAGAGCCAGGTATTGGATGCAAAATCAACTAAAATTTTAGCAAATTCAGTGTTATTTTAGCTAGCAAGAATCATTTCAGGAGGCTGGAAGGCACAGCTTGCCATATTCAAAAGATTGAGCTTACATCCCAAACTTAGAATACTTTCCTAGTTGTGCTATGGTATTTTAGGAAACATGACAGTCCCATCTGTCATTATAGAAGAAGTCACTCTTTCCAAGGTGTCAATGAACGTATGCCTATAACCCCAAGCTAACAGGAAAAGGAAATATCATCCTCCTCCATCTCCTTCCAAGAAAGGTTTAATGTGCAATAGTCTAGCACTCTTCCCAAGAAGCCAACCAAAGATTTTAATCTACAAATATATACTATGTATGATATATCTATATGAAAGCATGCCAATATTCAACAAATGAGGTATAAAAGTGCAGCAATACCCCCACAATGTCTTTTCACCCTGAAATTTCCTGGCCAAATCCTCACTACTCGTTCTACATGTATTATTCTACTTAATCATGGTTTAGTCATCAAAATCATTTAACAAATGAAGAAAAAATTCCTCATAGTACTGAAGACACTGGTCCCATCCCCATCACTGGAAAGCTAAAGAAACTGGATTCTACTCTACATTTTTTTTCTGATGACAAATTTTATGCCCTTGACTATTCAGACGGCAGTTTCTAGAAACATATCATTTCCAGTCTTAGGACAGACCGATCCTCTATGGAAAGGCTCTTCATTATCCTGTAGGTGGCTGAGGATAAATTAATTTCTAGGTTTCTAGGAACATAGATATGGAAAAAATCATACTCAATCCTTAATGCACTTTAGCATATGCTTCAAACAGGAATGCAGATAAAATCTACCACACTTGACCAGTGCCCCTAACTTTATCACAACGGAAAAAATGGATATTTTTATAACACTTTATAGTGAAATATCACAAAATATTATATTTTCAAACAATTTTTAATTCAACACAAACACCTCCTTTTGAAATTATAATAGTCTTTGAAATATCATTTTAAAATATTTTTAAAAATATATTATTTTTAAAATGTCTCCATAGGTATCACTACGCTACTACGTAAAAAATAAATAAATAAATAAAATAAAATGTCTAGAAACTCTTCTCCATAATATATAATCTAAATGGATATACAGCATTAAAATTTTTTTCAAGTAACATTTCCCGTGAGTTCATATCATTCCCCATAATTTTTGGATATGGAACTGAGTATTTAGTCAGTTTCTATCTATGAACAAAATTTATAAAGATGTCAATGTCTTTAAATCATTATTGGCCGTGCTTTCCTTCCTGTGGCCAAAAATTCTATATGCATTAGGAGAGAATAAAGCTAGCCAAAGAAGGAGAAGATTTGCAGATCAAGGGACCAGACACCTTTAAGAGACTGTAATTAACCTTGAGGGTGACAGAATTCTTGTGTTTGCGGTGATTTAGTAGTCTTTCAAGTAAAATGGCCCCATGTACAACTAGACTAGTAAATGTTGGTCTTCTGCCCGAGTCTCAGATCAGATTAAATTTTCCTTACTTGCAACTAAATGAGGCTCTACTAATAAACAACATTTAAAATTCTATACACATATTTTTCTTTCATTGTGAAGATTAATAAGAAAAAGTGCAGGACATTTCAAAGTTTTTGAGAATATCATTCCAACCACATTCAGAACCCATCTCCTATCTCCATACCCATCTTACAACTCCCTACTGACTTCAAGACAGCTATTATTTTTTAGAAGCCCTGACAAGTCTAATCTGTGTTGCTCAAAATCTCTTTGGTGTAGGTGCATACCTTGGAGTCTGGTCACGCCCTTAAAGAAAATGATTCTCCCTCTCCTAGCACCTATCAATAGCCAATATCCCCAGCTAGGACTGGGCTTCTTGCCCACCTCTTCTATCCATGCTGGATTTTTGTCTCATTTAGGCTTGCATGGTCTCAAGCCTTGTAGGTTCATATCTGCAACTGCCCTGTGGTATCCAGACAATACAGTTTTCTTTTATCCATCCACCAACGATGGTTCTTACGATCTTTCTTCCTCCTCTTCCACATTTCCTGAGCTTTGAGAGGGTAGGATGACATATAGGCATCCCAATTAAGACTAGTCACTCTGCAGTCTCTTCTCTGGGTGGATCTCTTTGCTAATCATCAGCTGATGCCAGAACAAGCTTCTCTGCATTTTTGAAATATGCATTAATATATTGATATAATAGTAAGCCATTAGGGGTTGGTTTAATACTCTGTCTATTTAACAGAATAATAATAGTAGATTCTCCCCTATGGCTTATGACCTCTTTAGCCACAGGTTATTGGACCTGATAACAATAACACTGCCAGGTATGGACTCCATGTTATGAAGTAGGCCTTAAGTCCAATCAGAAAATGGTTGGTTACCCCTATAAAATTTATGCCACAATTGCACAAATGGGCATATATTCCTAGGACAGTCATTTGGTGGCTCACAGGCTTTACAGCTGATGATTACGTCTCACTTCTGGTAACATGTATAACACCTTCTAGTATTACAAAAGACAGCAAGTACATATGAAATAGAAGTCAGCACTAGCTTGATTTCTTCTTGTTCTCTCTATTCTCACATGTATAAGAAATAAGGATTTACCATCAAGTTTCAGTAAGTAATCAGCAATGGTAATAGTATTGTCTGAGGATGCACAGAATCCCCATTGGTTAGTAACTTCAAAAGAAGGAGTCCATTCCTGAAATGAGGATTTTTAGTAGTTAGCCTAGGGTGTCTGATAAAGTCATTGAATCCCTGTATAGGGCAACTGCATTTACTACATTTACATTTTAAGGATTTACCATCAAGTTTCAGTAAGTAATCAGCAATGGTAATAGTATTGTCTGAGGATGCACAGAATCCCCATTGGTTAGTAACTTCAAAAGAAGGAGTCCATTCCTGAAATGAGGATTTTTAGTAGTTAGCCTAGGGTGTCTGATAAAGTCATTGAATCCCTGTATAGGGCAACTGCATTTACTACATTTACATTTTATA
>NW_008330735.1:2729019-2730885 GCF_000622305.1 Nannospalax galili
TTTAAGAAACTTCTGTACTAGTAAGTTTCCATGTTACTTTTTCAAATTTCCATTATCTCTCCCCTTACTCACTCCTTTGTCCTATGCTTCAATTTCCCAACACACTTAACAAATCTTATCGCATTTTTCCCCTTTCAGCCTTTATATCACTACTACATTCTATCAATCCTCCCAGAAACCACCCTTTGTGATCTGACCTTTATGGAACACACATATATAAAGATTCAAAGCTAGCATCTACTTATGAGAGAGAACATGAGATATTTGTCTTTCTGGGTCTGGGTCACATCACTCAGGATGATTGTTTCCAGGTGCATTCATTTACTTGAAAAATTCTTAATTTCATTTTTCTTAACTGCTGAATAATATTGCATCATGTAAATGTGCCACATTTCAATTATCTATTCATCAGATGACAGAAATCTATGTTGTGTTAAATTTCCTGGCTATTGTGAGCATAGCAGCAATCAACATGACATCAATGAACATGTATCTCTGCAGTAGGACATAGAGTCTTATGAGTATGTGCCCAGTAGTGGTATGACTTGGTCATGTGGTTGATCCCTGTCTAGTATTTTTAGGAACCTCCACACTGATTTCCATAGTGGCAGCACCAGTTTGCCTTCCCACTATGTTAAGTAAGTGTGCCCCTTCCCCACATCCTCACCAACATTTGTAATAATTTGTTTTTGACTTTTAGCCATTCTGACTGGAGTAAAATGAAATCTCGATGTAGTATTAATTTGCCTGTTCCTAATGACAATATATATTGGACATTTAAAAAATATTTCTCATCCATTTGCATTTCATCATTTGAGAGCTCTCTATTTTATACCGTGTGCCAACTTTTAATTTGATTTTTTATATTTAGTGTTTTAATTCTATGTATATTGCAGACGCTAACCCTCTGTCAGATATATAGCTGGTAAATATTTTTTGCACTATGTAGGTTGCCTCTTCACTTAAATAATGGTGTCCTTTGCTGTACATAAGTTTTTTTATTCTTTTTTAGTTACAAGAGGTTCCAGTTTTCAATTGTTGGTTTTAATGCCTATGCCATTGGGGTCCTGTTCAAGAAGGCATTTCCTGTGCCTATGAATTCCAATGTATTCCTTAATTTCTCCCCTATCAGACTCAGCATATGAGGTCGTATGTTGAATAAAAAAACCTTTAAGACTTTGAATGAAAAAGTTGAAGATTCCAGAAGATATAAAGAACTCCCATGCTCATGGACCAATAGAATTAATATTGTGATAAGGACATCATACCAGAAGCAATGTACAGATTCAAAGCAATCCCATTAAAATCACAACACAATTCTTAACAGAAATTGAAAATAAAATTCAAATATCATATGGAAGCACAAGAAAACAAAATAATCAAAGCAATCATGAGAAAAAGGAGAGCTGGAGGTATCATCATCCCTGCTTTTCAAAGTATGCTACAGAGAAATAGTAAGAAAAGTCCTTCCCTAAGATAGAAACACTGATCCATGGAATAGAATTGATGACCTATATTTGAGTCCATGCATTTACAGCCTCCTGACTTTTGATAAGGAGTCAACAACACTCATTGAAGAAAAGACAACTTATTAACAACTGGAGCTGGTCAAATTGGAGAGCTATATTTTGAAGAGTGAAATTAAATCTCTGCTTTCCACTCTTCCCCAAAATTCAACTCCAAATAGATCATGGAACTCAAAAAAGTTCTGATAATAAACAGGAGATCATATTGAAATAGACAATCCCTTATTCCCAAATATTTATTGAAAGATTTAATATCAAAAAGTATACTAAAATCTCTGGCTAGAGATATTGTACCAATTTTATTCTCAAGAACATTATTAGCAATGATTTTATATATATA
>NW_008330735.1:2730911-2770713 GCF_000622305.1 Nannospalax galili
AGTACAAGTAATCAAAATATACATATTATTTACATTATTTACATACATATTCAAAGCAATGTCACTTTACCTTGCAAAAGTGCATCAGGGAAAACATGATCACCAGAATATTTTGAGGAGATTAAAAATAGACAAATATAAATTAAAATTTTGAAGGTAAAAACCTATGCTGATATAATTTTGCAAATCACTTGGCATTTCATTTCCTTTTTAACTTGTTAACAGTAATTGCCAGTGGTCCGACTATTTCCTTTCCAAAAAGTTGTCATGAAAGAAATTTCTCTGCTCCTTTTGTGTCACTGAAAGTATGATTTTCCTGGCAGTTGCGTTCTGTGTATTTAATGGAACCTGTGACCCTTGGAACAGAGTTTAGCCCCTTTGTTTTTGCCACCACAAAATTTGAGGTTCTCTTTAACTCAGTTTCAGCTCTCTCTCATATGGGGATGTATCTAAGAATCTAGTTTGTTAACTCTTCGTGTGGCCCTGTCTTTCCTCTCCATTCTACTCTCCCTTTGTATTTTTTGGTCTTTCATCATTTGTATTTTAATCTGTATCTACTTTTTTTCTTTTTCACTCTATTTCCTGACATATTTTAAGCAATTACAAAATCCTACTTTGATCTAGAGCTATAACAAGTAAATGCATACCTACATAAAAATAAGTTGGGTAGGATGCAGTCTCCCCCACTGACTCTCTCCCTGGACATACATTAAAACGCCTCAAAGTTGCTGCTCTTGATTTTTCTGTCCTTTTACAAGTGCATTTTGCAGGAATTTGGGCTGCCCGTTTTGGTTGTTATTCTTAAGAAACTGACATATATCTCATAAATCACTTCCTGACTTCCTGGTTTAGGTCAAAGTGAAGCCTCATTCAATGGACTCAGTTCAAGGATTTCCATGTAATTGCCTCATGTGGCCTTTCAACGTAGATGCTCAACTCCTTCAGATCGTTATCCTACATTGTATCCATACAGGATAAATTTATGCTTCCTATTTGGAGTGCAACCTTTTCCTAACTTTGTGTTTTAAGTTAAACTTCTCTCTACACTCACAATAGTTTTCACATCTCTAAAACACATTATTCAACAAGGTTCAGCCTAGTTATATTCCATTGGCAATTTAGTTGATCCTATCTATTGATAGGATGCATAGGGTGCATTTCTAGAAGATTACAAAACTAACCTTGAAGTCTAGGAATTCCAACTAGAGTTAATCCTCATATACATCCTGTTATTATCCCTGAAAGACTGTAAACTCCCTGGAAACAAATAACTTGGAATGACCTCAGCTACTAGAGAATGCTCAATATCATTCTTTGCCTCTAATCAGTCCTCAGTGAAGATCTAAGGAAAAAGGAAAAATCATCTGTAGGTATTTTCACAGGATCACAGTGTTTAAGCCAAAAAAGCAAAGCAATGGTCTCTCCTCTTAAAACAAAATCAAGACCCAAAACATTTTGATTATCTTTAGCAGTTTTATCAGCTGTGAATTTAGGCATTTTTATTTTTACTAAGTTGGGTAAATTATATAGCCTATTGCTATATTCAATTGCTTATAAAATGTGATAGTTATGAAGCTTTTTCTTGTTGCTATTATCATTGCCCTTGTATCACAGTGAGTTTGGAAGGAATTGCTTGGATTTCCATTGCTCTACAGAGACCATTAAGTCTTCAGCAGCTTGAATAGCATGAACTGAAACCAGCAACTTTTTATTTCCATGTGGGAACTAAAATGTACAGAACAACAGCTATAATTTTATCTCAAGAATCACACCTGCTTTTTTAACAAGGGATAGAAATTAAATCTGTTCATTACTGGCCTGAGACATACTTAGTAGCATTCAGAAACTCAATTTCTAAGACTATCTTTATTCATTTATTTAAAGCAGAATTTATGATGAGAAAAAAATTGAATATGACTTTCATGCCTAACATCAGAATACTCAAGAGGCTGACATATAACTTCAATTTTATGCAGAATGTTATTCCACCCCAGAATCACAAGCTTGGGAAAAATCACCAACCTTTGTTTTGATGTCCCTTGCTTTGTCATTCCATGAGAGATTTTAAAATACTTTAAGATAGTACCTTAAGTGATTCATTCTGGATGGGAAGATGAAGCCAGGCTAACAGCAAGGGCTTCTACCCCAATTTCAAAAGATACATACTGCCAAGTCATTCCCTATTTAATATCCATCATCCTTTCTGAGGAACAGAAAGTGTTCCATAGATGGTATAGACAGAAGGAGGACAATTAAATTCAACAGCTTCCTGCTACAGGCCATGTCTTTCTCTAGAGACAACTCCAATTATCTTAACCATCATAAGTTAATTGTTAGTAGCCTTCCCTTTGCCAACTTGCTTCAAGTTCAGTCAGCAAAGAAACAGACTGCCTTATAAGTAAATAGATTCACTGCAGGTATAGAAAGATGTGAGTGTCTCAACCTGGAAGCAATGACCCAGTGGTTCATGCTCCATTCAATCTCCCTTTCCTTTGTGACACAAAACAGATGACAAATTAGCCCTTATTTGAACTCCACAGCTGTCCTGTCTCCTCACCTTGTTCCCACTCCACTCCTCTAAAGCTGCTTAGCACAATCATTTTCCACTCTCTCCTTCCTCTTCTAATAACACCATGAGCTACTTAACCACTACGTCCCTTCATGGTCCTACAGAATTTTCTTTTTAACTGTGCTGTTCCATATCCCTGGAGCTACACAGGGACTCAGGAATCAGGCCTTCTTTATAGCAACCTTCTGCCGTTTCCCTTATGAATGTTAACCAATTCAGGGTTTGGTTAGAAGTAAAATTTCAATCTCAGTCACTGTCTTGCAAACTTGAGGAAAGCTAATCCTTTACAATGTAAGGGATAACATGACATTTGGAAGACCCTATCAGTCAGCATCACTGCCTCAGCTTATGGAAGGCTTAATGAACTATGAGAATTCAGACCTGGGGAGATGGCTCAGCTGGTAAACTGCTTGCTATACAAGCTTTAGAACCTGCATTCAGATCCCCAATACCCATATAAAAAAACTGGTATGTCAGCTCACCAATGTAAGTACTGGGAATGCAGAGACAAAAGGATCCCTGGGGCCTGTTGGTCAGCCAGCTTAGCTCCAGGATGGTAAGAGGCATGTCTCAAATAATAAGGTGGAAATTGATTGAGGAAGATACTCAGTGTAACCCTTTAGCCTCCACATGCACACACATGCATTCCTACAAATATATAAACACAGATACATAGACACACAAACACACACAAGCATACACACACTCAAACACATATGGAACTCTCTTACTTCAGCTAGATCTCTATGAAATTTATAAGATCTCACTCTCCATTCTATTTCTTACCTGTCAAATCTAGATGAGAAAGACATTGAGTTTGTTACTATTCATGTTAAAACAATTAATAACACTTCTATTATTTTAGTCAGTTTCTATTTGCTTAGTATTAAGTGATTAGTTTTCTTCTTTAAAAAGTATTTGAGAACTGGTGAGTTGACTGAGTCAATAAAGCAGTAGCTCCCAAGTGTGATGACCTGCATTCCATCCCCAAGACCAACATGGTAGGAGGAAAGAATCCCTTCCTACAAGTTGCCATCTAACCTCCACAGGCATCCTGAGTTACATGTGTATGCACACCCAGACCAATAAATAGATGTACATTTTAAATTAATTGATTGATAAAATTATACATATTAAGTGGGTAGTATATGATGCTCCAATACATGCATATGTTGTATGATAGTCACATAATGTAAACTATCTCTCAAATATTTATCATTTCTTATAGTGAAAACATTCAAAATCCTTATGCTAGCTTTTTGAAATATACAGTACATCAGAGTTTTCTCTAGACACCCTACTGTGCAACAGAACACCAACAATGTCTCCTATCTGTTATTAGTACCTACCCACTGATAAACTTTTTCTATTGCACACCCACCCTCTGGCTTCCCAGCCTCCAGTAACGACCATGCTATTCTCAACTTCTGTGAGATCATCATCTTCAAATTCCACCTATGAGTGAGATCATACAGAACTTGTCTTTCTGTGCCTGGCTTATTTCAGTAAATATAATTATTTCCAGGTCCATCTGTGTTGTTACAAATGATACAACTTCCTATTTATTGCTGTAGCTTTGCATTGTGCTGAAGTTCCATATCTGTTACCTGTTCACTACTTGGTGGGCACTTACACTATTTTGAATTGGGGCTCTTGGGAACAGTGATGAAATTCATAGGGAATGTAAAGTGCCTCTTGCTGACTTCATTTCCTATCAATATGTACCTAGTAATGTGAATATTCAAGGATCTCTCATACTGTTTTCCATAGTGACTTTACCAATTTACATTTTCATCAACAATGTGTAATGGTGTTCTTTTCTCCAAATCTCTGGCACTTGTGTTTGGGGTTTTTGTTTGTTGGTTTATTCATTGTGTTCTGATTTTATTTCTATTGCTCTGATTAAATATTTTGACAAAATCAACTTGAGGAGGAAAAGGTTTATTGCATCTCAAGAAGTCAAGGCAAGGAACTTAAAGCAGAAACTTGGAGCAGGAACTGAAGCACAGAACCTGGAGGCATGCTGCTGACTGGCTTTCTTCCTTCAGCTTGTTCAACTATTTTCTTATACAACCCAGACCCACTTGACTAGTAACTAGTAACGGCACCACCCACAGTGGCCTGGGCCCTCCTACATCAATTAGCAATCAGGAAAATGCCCCACAGTCATGACTTCAGGCCAATCTGAGGGAGGAAATTCCTCAGTTGACATTTCCTCTTCCCAGGTTCTAGTTGTGTCAAGTTGACTAAAACTAACCAGCACAGTTTTTTGTTTTGTTTTGTTTGTATTGTTTTGTTTTTTTTTTTTTTTTGCCAATTACAGCCATTAACTGGAATGAGGAGATGTGATGATATTTTATTGCAATTTTGACTTAGCTATCCTTGATGATTAGTGGTGTTGCATAGTTTTATTATATTCATTGGCAATATACATTACATCTTTGGAAAATATTTTTTACTTACCGTCTTCTGAAATTGGACTCTGATATTTTGCTATTGAGTTCTTTGGGATCCTTTCATATCAGTCTTGTTTCTTCTTCAATTTTTTTTCTGTACTTTTGAAGTTTTATATACATATGTAAAAATCTTGCCCATATCAATATATTGAGGGTCTTACCTGTGTTTTCTTTTAGTATCTTCAGTGATTTTGTCCTTGTAATTTTTATTCTTCTACAAATGAATATTCATTTTTCTCAGCACCATTTATTGAAGAGACTACTCCATTTCCAAAGCATGTTCTTAGCATCTTTACCAAAGTCAGTTGATTATAGATGTTTGGGTTTACTGCTAAAATCCTTATTCTATTTCATCTGTCTTTGCATGAGTTTTTATACCAGCACCATGCTGTTTTCATCATTGTAGTTTCCTCATATATTTTGAAATTAACAGATATAATGCCTTGTGCTTTATTCTTTTGTTTTATATTTTGTGGTTCTTTAAAAATCTTGAGATATATTTTTAATTACTTGAAGAATGCCAGTGGCATTTTAAGAAAAATTGTATCTGTATATTGATATTATCTAATATTGACATTTCAACCGTACTGTTTTTTTCTATCCATGAAGGTGTGATGACTTTTGCACCCTCTTCAATTTCTTTCATTGATGTTTTCTATAGTTTCCACCATATATATCCTTCACCATTTTGGTTAAATTTATACAAGAACATGTATTTTAGCTACTTTAAATAAGATTTCTTTTCTTAATTCCTTTCCAAATAATTCTATATTGATCTGTAGCAAGGCTAATAGTTTTTCAATGGTGATTTTGTAAGTCTGCCTAATTTATTTGCACTAATAGTTTGCTGGTTGAGCCTGTGGGTTTCTAAGCAACAGATCACATTGTCTTCTCACAGTCACAATTTGAAATCTCCTTTCCTATTTGGAGTCCATTTATTTCTTTCCCTTTCCTGGTTTTTCTGGCTAGCATCAGTACTAGGCCAAACATGAAGAATATTGCTTAAAATGACCCTTGACCACGATTGATTGGTCTCTTTATCCTTCTTATACATTTACCTCTGGAACTAGAAGGACAGGAGTGGAGAATAAGCAACCTAAAGTTAGATGTTTCAGAGACAGATAGCAGAGAACAAGTGTGTAAATGTCACATCACCTGGAACAAGCTTGGAAATTAAGATATTGCTTTCCAAAGGGAAGTCAAACTATTCCCATGATATAGAATAAATATTGTTTCATTTTTCTATCTCATTTATTGAAATTTATATTTTGCATATTTTATGCATATATCCATGTAGTACAAGTAAAGTCATAAATGTGAACAATTTATGAACAAATCAATATACAGATATTGATAACCACTGAAATATTGTTGGTTGCCAACATATGGGAATTAATTGAAGAATACATTATTCCAAGGATAGGATGATGCTGAGAAATAAAATAATGTCCCAGTTATTCACTTTTGTTGAACCTTTACCTCTTACCCTCAGAGACTCATAAACAAAACCACTTTACATGGGTAAAGGGTAGAGGGATGATGTTCTGTCCATTACAGAAATAGCTGAACATTTGAAGCATAGTCTGGATTCTCACATTCCTCTAAACTTGAGATTTCCTGGTCTGCTTAGATTCCTCCCACTCTCTGACTATTCAAATGTTAATCATTCACCAAAGATTGCTGACTTTCACCCCTAAATGCTGCCTAATTTCTCTTTCTGCTCCATTTGTCACACAGCTGTATGGAAATACATATTGCGCTGAGGATGGACTGATGTCCTCTGGCATTCTACATCACATTGTTTGAGTTTGTATTTAGTGGCTGTACAATGTTCCCCCTTCCTCCTGTCTCTCAACTTGGAGCACCCTATTCATTTGGAAAGACGTGGCAAAAATGCACTGATAAATTATTCAAATTAAATACAAAAAGTGAAAATTGTGGGGTACCATAAGCTTTCAGACTAGACAGATATAATATTAGGCCAGGGCACTCAGAAAAGACTTTATGGGAAAAGAAAAATTGAAACTAAATACTGGTGATATGGTAATAAGAGTTAATAGCACATAATTCAGAAATACAAACAACAAAAGTACAAAAGCAATGCTTAAAAAATAGTTCAAATACAGAGTGTATTTGAAGCAAATAACATTTTCCATTGAGAAAATAGTATCTCACCTCTTCACACTAAGATCAAATAGCTTAGCATTCTGACCAAATGCCTCCATCTAGCTATCAATCATCTAATTACCAATTTTTATGCTCTAAAAACCAGGTTATTCTATTAAGAATATCCAGGAAAAAGAAAACCTAAGCATCTCTGAATAATAATTTTGAATTTCCCCTAAACCCTTTATGAATGCTAATATTTGAATTATCATGATGAGAATACTTCTTGTTCTTGTCATAACATTTTACACAAAATTGTAATCTTTCTAAGTGGTCTCTATCACCAAAACACAACTTCACACATTATCGATTAGCTGGTAACTTAACAGACAATGTTTTGTGAAATTCCATTAAAATTATAAGGAACTTTATCTTTATCTGTCACTTTCTCTTCATTAATGCAATGAATACTCACAGCTTTCCTCACACAGACTGAGCTTAATCTTCTTGCTTATTTCTCTTACATGACAATAGTTTAGAGGTCCTGGAGGAAGGTTGTCTGGACTCAGATCCTTGTCTAATACGTGCAGAGACATATGGATTTAGAAAGAGTACTTCTACTCTCTTTCTATTATTTCTGTAAAATGAGTAGGCTCATAATAATACAGTATTCTAAAAGATTACCTGAACTAAATATAACCTATGTTATTGACTACAATTAGGTTAATCAGTAAGAAACAAAATCCCAGAGAAAGAAGTCTGCAGGTCAGCAATCTCTGATGGAAGCTTTGTGGTATTAGGAAACCAGGTTCTTTCTCTCTTGCTCCTCTACGATATTTCCCTTTTGTCTTCATAGTTATTTCATTTTTCTTGAGAGCTGTTGAAGATATCACCCCAGCATTTATGGCAGAGGGAGGAAGAGGGGAAAGAGAGAGTATTTGTTGCCTATACATTAGACTTACTGAACACTGCACATGACAGTCTCACTACCTTGGAAACAAGCAGAATGTATCCAAGTCTACATATGACAGAAATTGAAGAAATTGGTGAGGAGACAGTCCTTGTTATCTTTTGGCTAAGTAGAAATGTGCTTAGAGTTTTCAAAAGTTAAATTTCTCTTACTAAAGGAAAAGTGTAGTATATGAGCATTCACTGGAATATAGGCAGTACTCAATACATTCAAGATACTTTATTTTAATGCTTTTAATTATTAAATTTAAATATGGCCTTCTTGGTTTAGCATCATTAAACTGTTTCATTATATTAGACAAAAATTCATTTCTTAGTAAAATACAGAAGAACTCTTTAATCAATCACT
This sequence comes from Nannospalax galili, assembly GCF_000622305.1. Classification (NCBI taxonomy): domain Eukaryota; kingdom Metazoa; phylum Chordata; class Mammalia; order Rodentia; family Spalacidae; genus Nannospalax; species Nannospalax galili. The sequence continues at coordinate 2,739,361 of NW_008330735.1, forward strand.
GAAGTTCTAGGCCTCATTTATTTTTGCAAACATCTCTACAATTGCTTTCTTCTTTTCTTTTGCTAGAAACTATACCATTCTTCTAGTCCAATTAAAATTCTGTTTTCATCATTTGACTGAAATGCTTATGGAATCACTTTTTGTACACAAAGAAGTTTTATTTAACAGAGAATTGTTTAGAAAATTAATTGGGATCTCATTAGGCTTAGAGTGTACCCTGAATTGCTACATAAGCAAATAGAAACTTATCATGATGTAAGAAATAAAAGAGATTGAAGCTTAGTGAGAAGCCACCAATTAACATTTAACTAGTGTACTTATGAAACAAAATCAACCATTTCATCTTCAACTAAGGTCTTTTTGCCTTAACAAGTCAAATACTTTCTTTGATTTGCTTGCATGAACGCTGTATAGAACATTCTTGTTGGTCTTCTTGATGAAGCCCAACTGCTTTTTTCTAGGGTGCTGACAAATTTGTGAATCATTGCCTTCCCACTTAAAGTCTATCAATGTTTATTTGTCCTAAATTTATTCTTCAAGAGATGTAGCCATTATACATCTAATCACTCTTGGATTTTCATGTTTCAATTCTTCTTTAAATAACCTTTTTTATTTATTTTTAATTTTATTTTTTAGAAGCAGCATTTCATTACAGCTTTAACATACTCAAAACAATTTCTAAAGCAAAGGTACATCTCTTTCAAAAGTGGCTATAAAATTTTTAGGTTCACAGTTGAATTATGAATTATATACAATATTGAACTCAGTATAAACCCTGTAAGACATAAAATTGAATGATTTTTATAAACGGAACTGGTAAAAGAATGGAGCCAGGGGCTCCTCCTAAGCCCATGTGACCCCTGAGGAACAGATCCTCAAATGACCTTAAGAGTAAAAATAAATTTTTTATTTGGGCCAACTGTAGGGTCTTAAACACCCAAAAGGAAAGTATAACCAAAGATTAAAGGGGCCAATATAATTTTTTAAGAGTTCATATGTTTAGCTAAAGGATACATAGCAAGAAACAATGCCAGATAGGAGATACCTTCTTTTGAGTTGTTGGCCAGGGTGGCCCAAGACACTCCCAGATAGTAACCCAGCATAAACCTGGGAAAATGAACAGCAGACCCCCATCTTATCTAAAGGAATGTTGAAACTGATTGCTGCTAGATGAGGAACAGCTGTCCTTCCTAAAACGAAGCCCTCTAGATAGGCTGACTAGATTCACCAGATGGACAAGTACTGGGGAATGGCTGGGGGTGCTGACAACACAGCAGACAGTAGCAGGGAAGACAGAGTAAAAGGGCTCTCGTTGGGGGGGTGCTATGGCAGGTGCTATGGGAAGTGGGTATATAGATGAATAAGATTGTATGGGATGTTCTGTGTATATACACAAAAAAATCAACAAATTAAAAAAAATGAGTTATACTTAAGGAGGAAGCATAAAAATTTACATCATGTTAAGTAGTAGAGGTGATAAACATTACCATTGAAATCTGCCCGATGTCTTTATATCCATACACATGTGCCAAGGAGCTGAGTGCAACCAACCATGACTAGTAATAATCAGATACATACAGATTAGAGATATATGTGCCAACATCTAAGTGTTATTAGCAAAAACAAGGAGTCTTTCTGTAAGAAATAGCATATTTTAAAATAAAAAAGCCTCTTTTATTCTGCAAGTCTTTGGTGTAGAGATTGCATTTTAGATGTGCCATAATGACTTGGGCAATTCACAGACAATGTCTGTGTGGCCAGTTGTGCAGAAGAAGATTCTTTGATTCTTTAATGAATGGTTGCTAAGATATTTGTCTGTAATATATACGCTTACATATTTTACACATAGTTAGAAATTACCTTATTCTAGGGATGTGACAGTCTTGAAGTTTTCTCTAAGATCTTTGACCTTTCCAGCCACATGTAGTTGGCTATGTTTACAGTACCACACATGAGTTTCCTCTCATTGAGTGGGTTTTTAGTCCAATTAGGTTGTTGTTGATTGCCCCCAACAAGGGGCAATCTTTTATCATTTTTATTTCAAGATAAAAGTGTCACTAATGCACCCATGTAGTATGCTATGTTTGTCATTGATGTAGTTATTTGATCTTGAAGCTGATGTTGGGCCATTGATTGATGTTATTCCTTAGCACCTTGCACAGTGCTCTCCATTTCTATGAGACCTAGCCTTCAGGGAAAGTGGCTTCCAGGTCACTTCCAGCCCCATTGCTCCAAATCCTGTGTCCAAAATATGTTCTCTCTTCAGCAGTAGGGTCTTATCTTCAAATCCTAGGAGGTGATCAAGGGCTGTGGCAATAGACTGTGTAATTTTGGGAGTCCCTTGGACAACTATTACTGTATTGGTCACTGTTCTGTTTCTGTGATAGGAACACTGACCCAAGCAATTATAGAAGGAAGAGTTTATTTGAGCTTACCATTTCAGGGGGAATTACAGTCCATCATGGCAGGGAGGCACAGTGGCTGGAGCAGAAGCAGCAGAAGCTAAGCTCTCACATCATCACATAGGCACAGGAAGCAAGAGAGCAATTGATGATCAGCAAGGCTTAAGAACTCTCTAAGCCCACCCCCAGTGATATGCTTCCTCCAGGATAGCCACACCTTCTAAAACCTCCCAAAACAGTGCCACTATATGCAGACAAAATGTCCAAATACTTGGAGCCTATGGGGGACCTTTTCATTCAAATGATCACACTGACCAACAACTCAAAGGGAAGTTTCTCCTACCTGGCACTGTTTTTTTGTTAAGTAGCCTTTATTTATACATATGGACTCGTGTAGAGATAGTGTATGTGTAATTTATTATTAGGTTGTTGGACTAGTACAATTCCCTCTGGTTATTTACACTACTTAGGCATTATTTATCTCTCCTCTCGCTCTCCCTGTCTAACCCTTTCACCATAGCTTCCCCATTTAAAGTGTCCCCATTTTCCCCATTTCTCCCTTGATATTTCAAGTCTCTAGAACATGAGATAAAGAGGACACTAATTAATATCTCAGTTCTCATTAATGAACCCCCATCATACAACAGAGGCCCAGGAGCACAAATTGTCACAAATGGTCAAAGCACAGATATTAAGAGTCTGCAGAGTACTGGACCTTGGACAGAACTCCTATATTATACTTCATCCACCCAATGTTCAGAGACCACTATGGAAGAGGGGGGAAAAGATTGTAAGAGCCAAGGAGGAGGTATATGGCCATATGGAAATAGAATCCTACAAGCTCCTGGAACCTTGCTCATATGAACCTACAGCAATGGTGTCAGCATGCACAGGACCCATTCAAACTCAAGCAGACTTTAAAAAACCCAGCATAGAACTGAGGAAATGGACAGCAGACCCAATCTTAGCTGAAAAAATATTGGCAACTGATTAGTGCTGGGTGAGGAAGAGCTGATCTTCCTAAAGCAAGGAACTCTAGATAAACCTTAGTAGATTAACTTGCACTGAGGAATGTCTGGGGATACTTACTTGACACATTAGGCCTTAACACAAATGACAGAATATATGAATTACAGTGGGGGGGGCTATGGGAGGTTGCCATAGGAAAGGGGATATAATGATGATTCAGATTGTTTGGTATGTTCTGTATGAAGTACACAGAAATTCAATTAAAAAATTAATGTCTCTGTTGACACACTCAAAAAAATCAAGCTTAAAATCAATTCAGTTTTATTATTTATTTGTATTTATTTATTTTATTTATTTATGTATTTATTTATTTGTTTTTACTTTAGTCCTTTAGACACAACTGGCATGTCAACAACAATGACCTGGATCTCAGGGAGATTATCCCTGCCTCTGCTTCCCAAAAGCTGGAATTAAAAGCATGCACCACCAGATCCCACTAGTTCATTTATCCTCAATGCTACAACTATATACTGTTAGAGCCTTCATTGTGATGAATAATCCCATTGTATGTGTATATATCTGTTTGTGTATTTACATAAACATGTATATATGAAAATAGACTATATATATGTATATATATATATACAGAATAAAGTTGTTTATGAGAATATCTTCTAAGTATACAGTATAGGGGTTGGGGAGATGATTCAGGGATTAAGATAGCTTGTTGCTTTTCCAGTAGACCCTAATTTCGTTTCTAGCACCCACATCAGGGAAGTTCACAATTGCCTGTATCTCCAGCACCAGCATGTTTGACATGGTCTTCTAGCCTCCACAGACAGCCTGCATACATGTAGAATACACGCACATGCACGCACACATAAATAAATAAATAAATAAATAAATAATGAATAATAAATAAAAGTAAAATAGCTATGAAAAAGAAGCAAACAGTATCTGGACCATAGGTAAATCCAGGGAATCTTATTTAGCTTGTTAATCAACATTTTTAAAATCCCACAGCTAATAGATATTTATTTCTACAGCATCATTTTCATAGAAGTAGAATTATACATGAACTATATTTATAATCTTAATTAATTATATGATAATCAAATAAAAGTGCCTATGTCATCATGATGGTTTTCTTGGTCTAACTAATGCATGTCTTATTTTCATTAAGCAGAATTCAGTGCTATTTGGCATTAATATCAACCTAAAATATATTTGCTTTCAGAAGACATACTGCATCAACTGATTTAGAAAATGATAAACAGTCCTTCAGGAATGCATTTGTTCTCTCAAACTGGCCACTTTTCAGTTATTCAGCTTTTCTATATGGTGCTTATCATAAATTTAAATCAGAATGTCATTTTTGCATACTAAGTAACTCAAAGAAAACTGGCATGTTTATAAGTGATAAACCTGCAAAATATCATCTGTTCATATTCTTTATGAACAAACAAAATTTGATGTTTAAAATTTGTTTTCATACCCACTATATGCATTATTTGGCATGTGCATTGCTTCTCTCCAGTGGATATCCTCAATCACATGAGTCACATACTTAGAGTGGAAACTTGCCAGACATGAACTTCAGAAAAAAAATTGAGATCTCAAAGCAACAAAATTTCAAAAATCATAAACAACATCTTTAGAAATTGATGCCACTATTCCAGTAAGAAATTAAAGATTCTCTGCAAACCTAGAAATAAAATGTCCTCATGGTACTATATTGGACAAAAATTAAAGTAGCTTTCAGATTGGTCAAAATAATTCAAAAATAGAAAACAATTGGAGAGGCTTCAAGAAATAACTGTAAAAATGTTATGGTTTTATGAACATAGTATGATAGTATTGTACCACACATGAATTCCCTCCTATTGAGCAGACCTCTATTCTAATTAGACAGCTGTTGATTACTACCCTTCCCCCAAATAAAATTGCCACTACTGCACCAGAAGCAATAGTTTGACTGGTCCAGTCATTGTTGCTTATTAGGTTTTAGAGCTGGATAGAACCACTGATTATTTTTCTTCCTTGGCAGCTTGTATAGTATCCTCTGATATCATGGGAGCTAGTATTCAAGGAGAAAGCTTCTTAGTCAACTCCACCTCGATAACTCCAGTTCCTATGTCTGAAGTGTGGCCTGTCTTCAGCAATAGGCTCTTACCTTCACATTCTTGGAGGCAATGAAGGGCTGTGGCAATAGTCTTTGTTATTTGGGGAGTCTTTCAGACTATGCTGACCAGCAACTTGAAGGGAGGTTTCTCCTTCATGGCACTATGGTTTTTGTTAAATAGCCTTCAGTTATCCGTATATGTTTGTATATTTATTGTATATGTTTTATCAATAGGATTTGAACTAACACATTTCCCTCTGGTTTTCTCATCATCTAAGCATTATGTATCTCTCCCCTCTCTCTCCTGTATAACCCTCCCTAATCCTTCCCAAGTTAAAGTATTCCTTCTTTTTTCCCATTTTGCCTTAATACCTGCCTCCTACTATACCCATCTCTGAAGCTCCTTCTTACCATTTCTGCATGGTTTCTTTCCATTTCCATTGCTCACATTAAGGATTTGGAGCTAAGATCCACAAATGATAGCAAACATAAGGTGCTTATTTTTCTGAGTCTGTTACTTCACTTAGTATAACAGTCTCTAGTACCATCCTAGATCCAAGAGAAAAACCTACTTTTGTTACATTGTTAGATCAATGTAATTTCTTATTTTAGTCTAAATATACAACCTCATATTTACATTCAAGTCTACCTTTAACCTCTCATGAAGAAACTTTTTGGAACAGATGGAGACTATCACAGAGCTCTAGAATGGAACAAACACAGAGAATATTTGTCTCTGAGATGCTTAACCTTAAGTGACATGTCTTTAATACAACCTCTACATATAAGATGAAGGCATTTTTACCTCTTACTGGAAAATTTCCTTTTGCAGCAGATGGTGATTAGCACAGAAGCCCATGATTGGCCAATGTGCTGGGAACAAGAGGCTAGAAAGTGCTGATCCTTGACTAGGACACCTCTTTCAAATTTCTGTCTCCCAAGTCTCAGGGATCATTTCAGAACATGGGACAGTAAGAGCCAGAGGAGGGGATAACCACAAGGAAACAGACAGATAGTAAGTTATTCATGAACTCTCAACAATGGTGACAGAATGCACAGGTCCTATGGGTAAGAAATTCTAATCTCCTCTAAGGAAATTTTGGCAATGAATGACTTCTGGGAGGGGGAAAACAGTGTCTTAGAGGGTAGGGATTCTTGATTGGCATGGTGGATGGATTCACACTAAAAGACACTGGGGACACAAACCAGAATCTAGGATATTGGGTGTGGGTGTGTGTGTATATAATTGGGGGGCAGTGAGGGAGGGAGATGCAGATCAGGGAGGGGATCTAAATACAATCAAACTATATTGAATGAAAATTTCCAAAATTCAATTTGAAATTAGCAATAACTTTCTAAGGAGAATAAAGGGAGGCAAACTAGATGACATAAATGTATAGTTTTTTGTTTTGTTTTGTTTTGTTTTGTTTTTGACACTATTTTCTTTTTCTTCAATGTATATTTTTATTGAATTTCTGTGCACTTCATTCAAAACATATTAATCATCTTTATATCCCATCCCCAGTCCACACTTCCCATATCCCCACACCAGATTTCATGCATTCTGTCATATATATTAAGGCATACTGATGCAAGTTTGTATACCCAGATGTCCTTCAGTACAAGTTCATCCACCGTGGTCTACTCAACCTATCTAGACTCTCTCTCTTAATGAAGATCCACTCTCTCATGATCTTAAATAGCCAAGGCTAACTTCAAATTCGCTATGTAGTTGAGGATATCCTTGAACTTCTGATCCTACTGCCTACATCTCCCAGGGCTGGGATTAGAGTCATGGGCTGCCATACTATTTTTGCCGGGCAACTTTAGAGAAGCTAACAGATGCCACAGCAAACTATACTCAAGTAAGAACTTACAGTCCTGAATTGTTTCTTTAGAAAAAAGGGATATACATATAAAAGACAAGAAGAAGGATGAAAAAAACATCTTTTATGATGTCTTCTGCCAAGATCTTATGTACTCTGTCTTCAAGAACCTAGGCCTGCAAAAAGGAAAATTATTTTTAAAAACATACTTTAAAATAGTTATTTTTGCCTCCTTGGCCTGAAAAGAATAAAAAGAATTTTTTTTCATTTCAGGAAAATAATCTAAAAGCACAGTAGAATGTGGAAAACAGTGTATTCATTCTTTATGAAAGAACATAAAAAGCAGCATTCAGAATCAAAAGATACTTCTACAGAATACAGGTGGATTGTTTCAGATGTCTATGAAAAGTTGTGGGTAATAGCCAATGGTGAACTGGATCTGCTAGTACTAGCTTCCAAGCACCAAGCTTAACTCTTCAGGAAGTTTATCAACTAGTTATTACTTATGGCTATTTATAAAGAAATTATATAAATTTACAATCAATTAAAATTGTATTAAAAAAGACTCAAAATTCATCATTTCTTAATTCCATTATTAATTTTACTCTTAACTATGACCTATAGATTATTCATCTGTATTCTACATACTAAATAGTATATAATAAATTCTGTTCATCAATTTGCAGTTTCTCATTCACTAATGGTAATGTTAGTAGCTTATAAATGAGATGTTGCATTTGTACCATGAAAACCATAAAATGCTATGAATTGAGGCTTGATTTACTGTTTTTGATTAAACATGGTAGAAAAGCTTAATAATGAAGGTTAAATTTTAAGGTGGGTCATGTCTCAGGCTGTTTACAATAAAGTAAAGAGGCTTTCTTTTGGCCTTCAAAAATTATTGTTTAATTCAGCAAAGAAATTGATTGCATTGTAACAGAATGTTTATAACAAGGATCTTCATTGTTTCAATTTTCTTGTATTATATCCTTGCTGAATTGCATACCCTAGATTGAGTACAGGCAGAAGAGCTTAACAAAATGAATAAAAACATTTAATGATCCAGCTTTAAAGCCTAATACCACAACAATGATGAGCACGGCAAACCATATTGGTGCAGTAGTGGCACTATTATCTTGTGGGTAATCAACAGCTACCTAATTGAACTTAAAGCCCATTCAATGGGAGGGAACTCTTGTGTGGTAATGTAAAGATAGCCAGATACACATGGCTGGAGAGGTCATGGATATTAGAGAAAACCTTAAGGCTGTCACATCCCTAGACAAATATAATTTCTTACTATATGCTAAATATGGATCCTTATATATATACACAAGTATCCCAGTCACCACTCATCAAAAACTTCTTTAACAACAGAGACTATTACAGAGTTCCATAACTTGTCACACGCAGAGAATAAGTGTCTGTGCAATGCCTAACCCTAAGTGACACATACTGCGGTGGTCCTTCCCTGCACGCAGCATGATGGAGGCCGAGGAGGCGGAGTGCACTGCCGCCCTAACCCTTTGTTCCCAAGGAACCACCAAGGAGGCAGGGAGTCTTGTACAGCAGGAGCTCGTTTATTAAGCTTTAGGCAAGTGCTTATATACATTTGTGAGCATGGAGTGTTCCTTCCTTTACTCCACCCTGGGGTTTGATTGGTCATGACCACAGGACTTAATTAGCATTTTAGGTTTCAATTTCCCAGAACTGTCAGGTTCCTATCTCTCCAGGGCTAGGTTTCTATTTCCCAGAACTGTTAGGTTTCCGTTTTTATCACCATGTCCATATGGTCTTTACTTCTCCTGACTGTTGAGTTGTTTTTTATCACCGGGTCCCCACATCTCCCCCTTTTTTATTTTATTTAGAACCAGGGCCTGTGGAAGAGCTCCAGTAACTGGCCAGACCTTGATTTAGGTAAGCCAGTGTCCTGCCTTGGGTTAGGCTAGTGTTTTCAGGGGAGAAGTGGGCAGGCGATCATATTGAATTCTCAACGTCATTAATTGTATTTATTTTTTCTTTTATGAAATTTATAAGCCTATTAATTACACAGGGTCCTATAGTGCAGAGGAGTATAAGGATTATTAGAGGCCCCACCAGAGTAGAAATAAGGGTAATGAGCCATGATGAGGCAGTGAACCACTGTTGGTACCAGGACTCCTGTTCTCGCTGATGCCTGTTTAAGTCCTCTTCTAATTTGTCAAGATTGTCCATAACCACTCCTGAATTATCAGCATAGAAACAGCATTCTTCTCCGAGGGCTTTGCATATACCACCTTGCTGAAGAAACAGGAGCTCAAGCCCTCTCCTATTTTGTAAAACTATTTGAGCTAGAGAGGAAAGCAACTCCTGGAGATACCTAATAGCATCCATATCTGCCCTGATCTGTTGGAGGCCTTTTCGTGCCATAATTAAGGATGTAGCTCCAAGGGCCATCCCCCCAGCTCCAAGGCCCACGAGTGTGGAGACCACAACCATGGAAAGCAACTCTCTCTTTTGTATATGTCTCTCCCGGTTGTGCATTTCCTCAGTGGAGTGATAAATGACATAAGGGAAGAGGAAGACCAGGGCACATATGTCCCCCCCTGATTGCCACAACACTGCAAGAGAAAGGCAAGGTGTCAAACCCGATTTTTGGCACAGCCAATAATATGAAGGCTCAGTAGGGACTACCCAGTTACCCCCTGTTGAAGTGATGTTTTGACAGCGCCCCCAGGAGTGTCCAGCAAGTTGCCCATGGGTAACACAGATCATATTTTCACCACGTCTAAGAGGCAGGGTAAGCCCGCCAGTTTTTGTGTTGAGCCCGCCCCATCAGCATTGATCACTGCGAGTGTTTATGAAGTTTTCCATTGTCCCCGGGGCCTCCACCATTGGAGAGCTGGTGTCTAGGCACAGCCAGCACAGGTCAAACAGTTCAGGTGTCTAGAGGCATTGAGAAAAGTGTAAGCAAGCTGTACTGCCCAACAAATGTCCTCATGCCTGGTCCCACTTAAGCCTGGACCAGGGTCTCCAAGCACAGATGCTTCTGATGCCAGGATGTTAGTGTCGAGCATCAGGCTCATAACGACATGTGTAGGGCTCGTGGGCCTTGGCGGTGGGAACCGGGCCAGACCCACCATCTCCTGGTAAGGCAGGGGTTCGTCAACCCTCCTGATCACCAGGAGACATAGAGTTTTAACCCAAACATCTTTCCAGTTTCCCATCCGTCCTCTTTTTTCCCCGTTCTGTAAAGCTGATCTGTATGGAGTTACAACGATAGTTTGCACACTGTCCATACAATGGGTTTTTAGACAATTGTTATTTTTGATCCTACTAACGTGGATGGGTCCTTTACCCTTAATCCAGTACCCCATCCCTGTGCTCTCACACCCCCAGCTTGCACAATAAAAGGCATCCCCCCCAAGTACACAATTGCAATGCAGTCCTTTTGGACCCGGGACAATCATAGAATGTTGTCAATAGCAGCGCATGTCTTTTAAGGACATGCAAGCAGCCAGGAGAGTTAGGGGATCCCATGAGTGACAGGGTGCATCCCTTCCCACTGTTTCCACATTCCGGCCTGGTTTTCCCCAGGGCCATTCATCCGCTCACATCCCAAGATCCAGCTGCAAGATTGCAGAGGTCAAATTGCAGGTCCAGCCACCATGTAGAAGGGGGGGTTTTCTGAGTAGTTTTATTGATGGCATCTGACGTGGCCATGTTTATCACCAATGAGGTGACCTTTTGGGGTTTATGTGGATTGTCTAACCCATAGGATTGACTCCTCACTTGTACACAGTTTAGGGTGAGGGCCTACATTTTGTGCTACATTTTCTGCAAGAGAGAGAGAGAGAAAGGCCTTCTCAAGGGCATTTATCCCCTGGCTGACATATTTAACCTTTTGTTTTTGTTGGCGTTTCTTAGTCATGAAGTTGTGCCACCATAGCTTTTTTTTTTTTTTTTTTTTTTTTTTTTGGTATTTTTTTCCATTTTTGTCCCATCCATTGTCCTGTGAGGGAAAATTTAATGTTTCTAGCAGGTATCCAAATAGGTTTTGTTTCCCCTATGGGGAAGACACATCCATATCCCCTCCCTATGGTTAAGAGTGGGTCTGGCCCTTTCCATTGGGATGTCACAGGGTCCTTTCATCTGACTTTAACCTGGGGTTTTGGGACTAATTGTCCCAGTGCCTTTGAAATCTTGGGAGGGGGTGGTCCTTGGTCAAATTTAAAATATTAATCCTGAAAAGTGCCAGCCCCAACTGTTGATGGGGGCTTACTCTCCCTTTTTGTTTTTGTAATTGAATTTTAAGGTTTTGTTGGTTGTGTTTTATAATAGTTTGGCCCTGGGGATTGTAGGGAATCCTTGTACTATGTTGGATGTGCCAAAGCAGGAAAAACTCCTGTAAACTCTTACAAAACATGGGCCATTATTGGTTTTGATTTTGGGGGAAAGTCCCAATGTAGCAAAGCATTGGAGGAAGTGAGATTAAGCATGTTTAGACTTTTCTCCTGCATGGGCAGTGGCCCAGCAGGCATGTGAAAATGTATCAATAAATATAAAAACACATTTAAGTTTTCCAAAAGAAGCATCTGTTTGCCATAAAGAATTAGGTTTGAGTCCCCTAGGGTTTATACCTGGTTGTTGTAGAGGTGGCACCTGTAGAAAGGGTTGACAAGATTTATATGTTTGTATGATTTTTTTTTAGGTCCTTAATAGGAATCTGAGGGAATCTCTCATGGAGCCCCTGCAAATTTACATGTGTGAGGCCTTGTAACCCCTGAGTCTGATTCAAGCCCATTGTCATAATTTGGGTGGATTCCATTTTGTCTGCCTCAGCATTGCCCTGGGATAGAAGTCCAGGCAATCCTTGGTGTCCCCTAAGGTGTTGTAGGAAGATAGAGACTTTTTTTTCTTTAAGCAGCGTGTGAGTCTGAATCATCAAGGGGGTGATAGGGTTTCCATCCAGTCGGATGTGAGAACCTAGTAGTCCTGGATGAAGGTTAACTATGTATAGGCTGTCAGAAAACAAATTTATGGGTTTATTTACCTTTGTCAAGGCCAGAGTAACAGCTATAAGCTCCTTGAACTGAGCTGCCCCATCACAAGTATGAATATATCTTTTTGATGTTTTACCTGTTCCTAGGTAGACTATTACTGCAGCTCCAAACCTGCCCCTGTCAGTGAAGACGTTATGGACTTCCACTAACGGCTCCTTAACAAAGAGCCAGGGAGTGTCCCAAGAGAGGGCGCAAAAGGAGGTTACCCATTTATGAGGGCCATAATGACAGTCTAAATTTCCCAGGAACCCTTCCAAGGCTATGGCCACTCGATTGTTATTTCTGCAAAGCCATTCAAATTCTTTAAGCCAATAGGGATAACAATTTTAAGAGGGTCTATGTTGTAATGTCTTAGGGCCACATTATGCCCCTTTTCAATCAAGTCAGCTAACTGATCCATGGGTGTATAAACCCGTGGCACACCTCCTAGAGAGGCATGTACCCATTGAAGGGGCTTTCCATCCTGCGTAAGGACGGACGTCATCAAAGTCTCACCAGGGAGTACCCACAGCTCAAGATCTTTACTAGGTGTGTACTGGGCGAGTTGGGCTTGGTCCAGGCCATCCTGGACTTCATGTAAGACATGTAGGTGTTGAGGAGCCAAGTGAATTAGTTTTGAAGGCTGTTTTCCTACTAGCAATTGAAACAGTGGTTTTAAGGTCTCAGTGGAAATAGGTATCCAGGCTCTCAGCCAATTAATTTCTCCTAATAGTTTCTGTAGCTCCATCAGGGTAATGGTGGGCTTGACAGCCAATTGTGGTTTTAAAGGACTTACTGCTTCCAAAGAAAGTATGGTTCCCAGGATTTTAAAGGGAACAACAGTTTGTATTTTATCAGCAGATACATGGATCCTGCCTGTCTGTAGACACTTTGGGGTAACCCCATATAACTGTCTTAATTGTTGGTGGCTTGGGGCTCCCAGGATGATATCATCCATGTAAATATACACAATGGTGTGAGGAAGTAAAAGGGCAGGCTCCAAAAGGGTCTTTACATAGCTTTGCCAGAATGTTGGGCTATTGGCCACACCTTAGGGTAAAACAGTCCATTCATACCTCTCATTAGGCATTTTAAAGTGGGTGGAAGGTACAGAGAAAGCAAACTTTTCACAATCCTTGGGTTGTAGAGGAATAGAGAAAAAACAATCTTTAATGTCTATAACTACAAGAAACAAATCTGAGGAAATAGCAGGGATCCAAGGCAGACCCCTTAGGGGTGTACCCACTAGGGTCATCCTAGCATTGATTTTATGCAAATCTTATAGCACTTTTCATTTGCCAGAGGCCTTCTTAATAACAAAAACGGGTGTGTTTCATGGACTTACAGAAGGCCGGATGTGGTCCAGTTGTAATTGTTTTTGCACAATTTTTTTCAAAGCCTGTAACTTTGTTTCAGGTAGTGGGCACTGCTCCATCCATACTGGTGCCCCTGGGGACCATTGGATAGCCGGAACCTGAGGGGCAGTGGCCTTTAGAATTGGGGGTGAACCCGAGAGATTTTATTGGGCTCTCCCTGATAATTATGAAAGTTTGAGAACTCTTGCTCTTTAGTCTCCTCTTATCTTTTTGGGAGTCTGTTGAACTCTTTTTGTTCTAAGAGGTCTTTATAAAAATGCCTTAATATCTGTGGTCAACACAGCATCCATTTGGCCTAGAAGGTCCTGGCCAAGCAAATTGGACTGCAACCCAGGTGTCACTAGGGGCTGGATCTCGCCTCTATATCCATCTGCATCCCTCCACTCGAACAGCCCCTGCACCTCCTCGGCTCTAACAAGCCTGCCCATGCCCAAAACTTGTGGGCTGGGTTTTAGAGGCCATGTACTGGATACCTCCTCCTTTTTAAGTATGGTACAATCTGCCCCAGTATCGATGAAACAGTGAAATCTTTTTTCCCCAATGAAGATGCTCATCTTTGGTCTGAGGCCTTCGTAGATGGGAACCATCCAATTGGTCCAAGTTATTCTCATCTCAGATCCTCCTTTTGATAACAGGGCTAGAGGCTACCCCGGAACTAGTTTAAAGGCTTTTCAGTTATATCAAACTTAGATCTGCAATCCTTTTTCCAATGATATTCCTTTTCGCAGTGAGGACAGGGGTTTTTTGGCCTGACACCTATCTGATCCCCCTGTTTTAGGGTTTGTCCCTTCTCCTCAGGGAAGTCTCACTTAAAGTGCCCTCTCTTCCCACAGTTAAAACTTTTCCCCCTCCCCCTTCTTTCAGCCATGTCATCTGGGTTGTTGCAAGGGCCTGCATCTTGGCATCTGCCAATGAAGCAGTTTGTGTCTGTAGCACATTAGTCAGAGTGTGAATCTCATGAGATTGGGTTCCTACATCCTGGGAGGCCACAATCCACCGGCTCATGGAGTTAATTCTAAGCCTGGAGCAAGCTACGGTGATCATGATTCATGCTGTCCCACACCATAACTCTTACAAATTTGTCCTGCAAAGGCCTGGGAGGCAATTTCTGTTCTGCACCCTATCTATGAATTCAGGAAGTGGCTAGGAGGGTTTTTGTCTCAATCCTATTATAGGGTCCTCTGTCGGGCCCTCATTAAGCTTCCTCCATGCTGACAAGCCTGCTGCCTTTACTTGCTCTCTGAACAGGGGAGGGAGGGCTGCTTGCTGCTCCACAGTTGAATGGCCATCAGAGGTGCCGGACAGCTGCCCATATGTAAAGGGGATCAGGGGACTGGCTGTTTGGTTTTGCTCTGCTGTGACCTGGCACTCTTCTTTAAATGGTGCCTGCCATTTAAAAAAAGTGGTCCTGAAAGAACTGCTCTGGTCAGGTCATACCAGTCTCTGGGCATGCAGGGCTGGTGAGCCAAGCCCTCCAATAGAGTATTGACCCAGGGCAAATTAGGGCCGTCCTGCCCCACAGCTGCCTTCAATTCCTTGAGATCCTTGGCCTCGCAGGGATACCAATCCCTGGGTCTCCCTGGTCCTGGGACCAGGTTAACAACAGGGAAGGCTTGGCATGGAGATCAGGAGGGCTGTGGGGCCTTGACCGGACATGCTTCCGCATATGTCGGCCATTGTGGCACTGTAGGCGCTGGAGGGGGCCCCCTCATGAACGGCATGTTCCCCTGGCCAGAGGCTGGCTGGGCCCAACTGGAGGGTTTGATAATTATCCAGTCGGCAACGGGGGACTGGCTCAGGGCCTTTAGCCTCTCCGACCTCCCTTTGATGGCTCTGCTTCCCCTGCTATGCCTCTTCTGCCTCTAGGGACAGCCTTGAGGTTGGCTGCCATAGCCTCAACTTGGTTTTTTCGTGCCCCAGCCTTGCTCCTCTCCTCATCAAACTGGGCCCAGTCTTCCTGATTTTTAATCTCCTCCTCTTCCTCACAGAGAGGGAGGGCACCTTCATCCCTAGCCTCCCCCTCCTGAGTGGGAATGGGTCACCCAAAGCACCTTTTAAGGGCCAATATAGTGGGATAAAATCCCAAAGGGGGTTCGATCCCAAAGTGCAGTTCCCTTTTCCTGGACAAGCCCTCAACCCTTTTCCAGGTGTCTGCCAAGAACAAGTTGGCTGCAGGAACCCATGGGGCCAAAAGAGTCACAGTCTCCCAGACGTGGTTGGCTACAGAGTCTGAAACATCTAGCCCTCGGCTCTTAAGCATATAATGCAACGCCTTCAGGGCAGGCTCATGTTTCTTAGAAGTTGTGTTACCCATACTAAGGGTCTCATTCACCCTGAAAGACCGATTGGCCTCAGCCGGTATCTCTTTTGTTGTCTTCACACTGGGCACCAGTTGTGGGGTTCCTTTCCCGCATGCAGCATGATGGGGGCCTAGGAGGGGGAGTGTGCTGCTGCCCCAATCCTCTGTTCCTGAGGAACCACCAAGGAGACAGGGAGTCTTGTCCAGCAGGAGCTCGTTTATTAAGCTTTAGGCAAGTGCTTATATACATTTGTGAGCATTGAGTGTCCCTTCCTTTACTCCACCCCAGGGTTTGATTGGCTATGATCACAGGACTTAATTAACATTTTAGGTTTCAATTTCCCAGAACTGTTAGGTTTCCATTTCTTATCACCATGTCCATATGGTCTTTACTTCTCCTGACTGTTGAGTTGTTTTTCATCACCAAATCTCCACAACATACAATGGAACCTCTACATCTATAACTCACAGAACATAGTGGAACAAGGGGTAGAGAAAATACTAGTGCATCTCTCAGATCTTATCAAAGAAGTTCCCTTATTCATCCAAGAATAACGAACACAAAAGGCTACAAATGACTCAAGTGCAGAGAATAAGAATCTGTACAGTGTATGTCCCTGGAGAGGGTTCATATTCATCTTCACCCACCAAGGGTTCAGGAATTATCATGTAAGAGGGGTCAGAAAGGTTGCAAGAGCCAGGGGAGGAGGTGCATGACTATATGGAAACAGTCTTACAGGCTCCTGGGACCTCCTCATATGAACTTAATGTGAGGGTGTCAATGTGTGCAAGACCCATGCAAACTCAAAGTGACAAAAACCTAGCATAGAACCGGAGAAATGAGCAGAAGGCACCAACTTATCTGAAGAAATATTGACAGCAGAAAGGGAAGAGTTTACAAAGATGATTAAGATGTTTTGTATGACATTCACAAAAATAAAATAAAATATACATTAAAAAAGAATTAATTTTTCCCTTGTATTTATAGTTAGAAGTGCTGTATTGGGGTCTGGAGAGATGGCTCAGAGGTTAAGAACACTGTTCTTGCAGAAGATCTGGGTTCAATTCCCAGTACCTATATGGAAGCTAACAACTGTCTGTAGCCCCAGTTCTAAAGAATCTGACAGCCACTCCTGTCCTCCGTGGACATTGGACGACATGTGCACTTACCTGCATGCAGGCACAACACTCATACATATAAAATAAAAATAATGAAATATATAAAAAGAAGTGTGGTATAACTCATTAATATTTGCTAATTTGATTCTATATAGCATTTATATCATTACTGTTTATATGCATATATAAACACACACGAACACACACATATATATCTACAAGTTCTTCTGAGTGCTTCCTGTTAATTATTTCAAGCAACACAATTGTCAATATTAAAATATGCTGCTTAGAAGATTCATATAGCTCAGAACTCTAATAGTACAACCAGTCATTCTTGAATCCCTCTATTTTTTGACCAACATTTTATATTTCCCTTCATGAGATACGTTATCATGATACAAATTATTGCTTCTCTTAGAGTCATTGAAAACCTTAGCTGTGCAGAATTTGATGAATTCATGTTATCTTTCATATATTTTGCCCATTTTTTACCCTTTCTATACCAACCATACTTTCTCTGTTTCTGCTATAGCAAATTGAAAATCTCCCACCAGAAGGACTAGACCTCTGTCTTTGCCTATTTCTGATAATTACAAATTCATTAAATGAATACCATGAATTACATACACTTAATCAGACTATCTTCCTTGCTCATCAACTGATACTTGTAAGAGCTGAAGTCTACAAAGCCCAGAGACTATGCCTATGTGTTGAACATCAGTAATAAGGGGCAATTCTACTTTTAGAAACAAAGAGTGAAATGGCATTTGACTAGAAGGGGAGATCTGACCATACATAAGACCATTCTGGGAATTGGAAAAGAACATAATGACAATATGGGGGAAAGATCAAGATTTGAGTCTAGTATTTGTAGATCATCATTAGCCTTTTTCAAATTGAAGTGTACTCACAAGTAATTAACTTTAATAGTAAGGTTCATTCATTCTTTAGCTATCTAATAAGTTCCTATAGCTTGTCATGTGCCATGATAAGCATTAAACATACATCAGTAAACAACAAATATTTAATTCCTGCTGTCTCATATCTAATATTAACAAGATGAGGAGAGGACCATTTTTGCTGTCATCTTGCCTCTTGGGGAAGCAGGCATATTTTCTGTTTTTCTTACAGCACTAGTCCTTTTGATGGTCTTCCTCAGATTTATATTACCCAAATTTAAGTCTGTACAAATTTATATTACTGTTTTCCAAGAATACACTATTCCAACCTCTACCTAGTTATTCTTTTATCAAATTCTCTACATTATTCGCTTCTTCTGTACTACCCTCTGACCACATGATTTTTCCTACTCTTCAGCTCTACAACAGTTGTATGAGTGCCCTTGCCATTCTTCAGTTAGGCTAACCTGGGTTACCTATGCTCACAAATTTTTACATTGAGACATTAATATGCATTTAAACCTCTTATGGCCTATAAATTTCAATAGTTTCACTTTCTTGAAAGACCTACCACTGTTCATATAACTACTGTAATAAGACCTACTATCAGTTGTAATAAGGATCTGTATTCACTTGGTTAGACTACAATGCTCAGTTATTTGGTCAAATGTCACTCTAGATACTGTAGTAATGGCATTTTGTAGGTGTGATTAGCACTTCTAATTGGCTAACTTTTATTGATTTTAACTATATTAGTGGAATTAATTCAATTAGGAAAAAAATTATAAGAACAAAAGTAAGTTTCCTAGAGATGAAGAAATTTTGCTTAAAGACTTTCATAGATAAGTACCAAGTTTTATGCTTGTTTGCCTCTTGTGCACATTTTAAACTTAGTAACTTCAACAACCACGGGAGCCAATCACTTACTATTTCTGCATATGTCTCTGTGTATACATTATGTAAAATATAGATGCATACACACATTATATATGCCTGTAGATAGCACATTTTATATCTAGTTTTATCCAATTGACTATAAAGAAGGATTAAACATATCTCTAATATTGTGAAAAAAGATATATAAATACAAGTATACATACACAAAACCAATAGAATACATATGTTATACATACATACACAGTCATTTCTTGATATCTGTGTAGTAGTTCCAGAAATTCCACCCCTCAGTGTCACAGTACCAAAATTGACAGATGCTCAAGTGCTTTACATAAAATGGCATAGTATTTGCATCTAATTTATGAAAAACTTCCCATATATATCATTTTGAGACTATTTACAATGTAAATGTTATATAAACAGTTATGCTATATTATGTGGGACATACTGAAAGAAAAAGTTATGCACATTTTTCGTTCACATACAACATTTTAATAAATGTTTTCCATTCACAGTTGTTGGAATGCAAAGAGGCAGTGTGTGTGTGTGTGTGTGTGTGTGTGTGTGTGTATGTGTGTGTGTGGAGAGAGAGAGAGAGATAAATATAGATATATAGATATATTCATTCAATAGAATATCTGTATTGTATACCAAATATGCACACAAGTCTTAAGGAACACGTGTGTGTTAACAAATTTAAAATGGCACCCCTACCGGGCATGGTAGCATATGCCTTTAATCCCACCAACTTAAGAGGCAGAGGCAGGTGGATCTCTATGAGTTCAAGGCCAGCCTGGTCTACATAGTGAGTTCCAGGCCAGCTGGGGCTACAGGGAGACCCTGTCTCAGGAAGACCAAAAAGTAAAAATTAAAAATAAATAAATAAATAAAAGATCAACCTTGACTGTTATAGACACTACTTAAAATCATATTACCTAGAATTTTCAGTTTTATCTTTCTCTTCACAGGATAATTGCATTAGAATATAGTCTATATTTTAGCTTTTTGAATTGTATTATCTTTCATCTATTAAACATAATGCAGAGACAATTTTGTCATTGATCTGTCACAATAAATATAGCCAAGAAATATGGTAGATGATAAGAATTTTTGAGCGTATACATAGAGTGTGTTTTATAAATATCATGCTCAAGATAAGAACTATAACTTCTTGTCAGATTAAAAAAATCTTGACTATCATTTTCAGAATATTCAATAATGTCATTTTCACATTAATACTTCCTACCCTTTAAAGAGAAATTACTACACAACAGTTGAGCTGTAATCTCATCTTCTCATGTATACATTATTCAAAATTAGAGGAATATTATGAGGTGGTAGCTAGGAATATTCTCAGATTTACAATGATTATTAATTGACAAATAGATTCTATGACTTGCCCCAGAATCTATAGTATTTAGTAGAACATAACTAATACAGGTATTCCTCCAGAGCATACATAATTAATTATGCTGAAAATAGAAGCTGCCTGGAGGGTGGCACACACCTTTAATCCCTACACTCAGGAGGCAGAGGCAGGCAGATCTCTGTGAGTTCAAGGCCAGCCAGGTCTACATAGTGAGTTCCAGGACAGCTAGGGCTACATGGAAACCCTGTCTCAAAAAGAACAAAAAAAGTGATTTGAAGTTACTGAATCGTTCTTACTGAATATTTGGGATTTTTATACAATAGATTTTGATCACATTTATTTCCCCTTCCCCTATCTACAACCCTTTTATATCCCCCAACAGATTTCTTGTAGTCTGTTATATATATTAAGGCTTATCAGATTAGGTTGTGTCTCCCAGTGTCCTTTGGTGTTTACCTATCCACTGTAGCCTGGTTAATCAATCACACCATTAAAGAAAACTGAATATCTCTCTCTCTCTCTCTCTCTCTCTCTCTCTCTCTCTCTCTCTGTCTTTTTGTCTGACACTTTCCTAGTAGTGCTAATTTCAAATTTCCTCTTGGATAACACACATTTTTCATTCTTCAAAAAAGTCACAAGTCACACATACCCAAGTAGCCCCAAAGAGTTTCCACAAGGCCAGTGTTTTATTGAAGGCCTTTACTGTCATTTCTTCATAGAGCCATCCATACCCATCTTGAATCATTTTACAGAAAAATAGCACTAACATCAGTCTCGCTCTCCCCCAGCAGTTATTGATTGGGAATAATTCTTCAGCTAGTGTTGGGGCATCTTCTCTTCTCCATTTCTATTCAGGGATTTTGTCTTGCATGGGTCTTATGGGTCTTATGAATGCTGTTATCATTGCTAGAAGTTCATATAAAGTAACTTTCCAACTGTTTCTTCATGTTCAACTACCACCTTTGGCTTTTAAAATATTTCCATCCCCTATTCTGCAATAGTCCATGGATCTTGTGTAACAGAGATTTGACACAGGTGTCCTATTTAGGGATAAGTTCTCTGCATTCTCTGTTTCTCTGCACTTTGGCCAGTTATGGCTTTCTAGGTTAATTGTCATCTGTTACATGAGAAGGAAACAACAAATTGCATTAAGAGGAATCCCACACTGTTGGAAAAATCTTCATTATTTATGTATCTGAAAGAGGATTACTATCCAGAATATATGAAGAACTGAAAAAAACCAAAGGCACCAATTAAAAAATGGGTTATGTATCTGAACAGAGAACTCTCAAAAACAGAAACAAAAATGGCTAAGAATTTCCTTAAAAGTGTTCAACAATCCTAATAATTATGGAAATATGAATCAAATCTACTTAAAGATTTCATCTTACCACAGTTAAGAATGGCTAAGCTTAAGAGAACAAATGACACCAAAACCTGTTGAGGATTCAGGGAATTCATTGTTGTTAGAATTGCAAACTGTTGCAACCACTGTGGAAATCAATATGAAGATCTCCTAAGAAACTAAAAGTGAGATCTCTAGGTAGGCTGAATAGACTCTAGTGGATAAACTTGCAACGAAGGACAACCGGGTAAAATGCTTGACCAAATAGGGCTGATATGTATGTCAGAATACATGAGGCCTTGTGGGGGGTGGGGAGACATGGATGGGGGGGTCTTAATTTCATGAAGAACTGTTGTATGAAATGTTCAAAAGATCAACAAAAAATTTAATGAATCTGAAAAAACAAAGTAAAAATAAATCTACTGCTGATTTCTATCACTCCTTGTCATATACCCAAAGACTCAATATTCTACTACAGAGACAATTGTTCAGTCATATTTGTTGCTGCTCTTTTCACAATAATTAGGAAATGGAAACCTAAATGACCATCAAATGACAACTGGATAATGAAAATGTGGTACATTTACACTAAGGAGTTCTACTCAGCAATAATGAAAAATGAAATCATGAACTATGCAGGTAAATGGAAGGAACCAGAAATTAGTATACTAAGTGAAGTCACAGAGACTCTGAAAAACAAGAGATATGTATTCTTTCTCATTTATGGTTATAAGTTCCAAATCTTTAGATGTGAGTATATATCCTGATGTACTGGCAGGAGCCAGGAAAATGTAGTAATGGGAATATATGGGGAGGAGGAGATTGAATGAGAGAAGATAGGGAGAGTTATACAGGGGAGGAAGAAATCTGAAGGCCTATATAACAAAAAACACAGTACAGTGCTAAGCAGGGGAAACCTTCCTTCAATTTGTTTGTCAGGATAGTCCAAAAGACTCCCAAAATAACACAGGCTATTGCTGAAACTATTGATTGGCTCTCAGAGCTTGAAGGTAAGACCCTATTGTTGAAGTCAAGACATACTTCAGACACAGGACTTGGAACAATCAAGCTAAAATTGACCTGGAGTCCTCCTCCATGAAAACCAGCTCTTGTAGTATCAGAAAATACTATGAAAACTGTCAAGGCAGGAAACTAATCAGTGATCTCATCCAACAGTAAACATTAAGATCTACAGCAATGACCAGTCCAGCAAGTACTCTCTAGTAAAACAGTAGTGGCACTTTTATCTTAGGGATAATCAACAGCTCTCAAATTTGACTTAAGGCCCCCTCAATGGGAGGGAACATTTGTGGTACTGTCAACATAGCCAAATAGAAATGACTGGAGAGGTCATAAATCATAAAGAAAATGCTACTTTTTCACACCCCTAGACCAATGTAATTTCTTGCTATATTCTAAAGTTGTATCCATATATTTACAGACAAGTGTACCTCTCGCCTCTAATAAAAAAGATTCTTTTCAATAGATGGAAATTATTAACAAAATTCAACAAGAGGTCAAACATAGAGAATAACTGTCTGTGAAGGGTCTGGCTCTAACTGCCACATCTACACTGGGACCTCATGCCTAAGGCTCCGGGAATGTTGAGGAACACAGGACAGAAAGAATATTAATGTATCTCTCAACTCTCACCAATGAATTTACTGAATCTTGATGTCAGTTTTCCAAATTTCATTACTTGACTAGAAAGAATACTAGAGCTACACTTGATCAAGTTATGTTGTAATGATTGCAGTCTTAACTTAATGACACCTATCTCAAATGTACATTCATCTAATAATTTCCCTTGTTTTCATCTTGACACATGAAAGACTGAGATTTTATTTTAGTAAAGCCTTTATTTTTCCCACTCATATTCTTTCACTGTTCCAGTGCTCAAACTGTACAATGAACTAATTAAAACTGTGAACTACACATCTTCCTAATAGCTGTGCATATCTCCCAGAAGATTCTTCATACTTTCTGGGGTTTATCACTACAATTTGTCAAACCGGCTGGTAATTGAGAGTCTGCTTCTTATTCTATCAGTCATAACAGATAGTGAAGTAATAAGCAATTAAAGCATAAATTCATTGATCATATTTCCTCTACACTGTGCTGTAGCAAAATTCATGTAATTTTGAAAGTATGTTCCTATAAAGTTTTATGAAATTACTAGAGAATAGATAGGGGAAAAAAAGCAGCTTCTTTGAAGAGCTACTTAAGAATGTGTTCAAGTTTGGGCTTGGAAAGGCAATCAGCATGTGCAGAGAACTTTATGATGGTTAAGGACTTGTTTGCTTGAACACAGTTAAAAGTTACAAATATGGTCAAATTTTACCCTAATATATTTCAGTTGTATGTATGATAGCATTTTCTACTGCTTATGTTATGTTAATTTCAGACATTTTTCTGATGAGAATCCACTTCATCATTCTCTCCTTGAAGGAATCAATCTCAGCATAAACAGCTCTGGATGATCACCTTGATCACCAAAGATGAAGACTTCAAGTTGCAGCTAACAAGTGTATTAAGGCAGATCTTTCGATGACACTGAGTTCCACATATTAGTTTTGATGAGGAAAATAAACAATCGCCATGGAGTCCTGTAAAATATCCAAGAAAAGTCTACTTAAAATTAGTGAAAACAGTTTAAAATAAATAACACAAAGTGGATGAGCACTGACTCACAGAGAAAGTACTCAGACTCAATTGGTTATGGTTTTCACCTGAAGGTGATAATATAAATGTGATCCTGCGCTGATCCTCAGCTGTTGTTTCCTCTGACCTAAGTGAATAACTGAAAAATCTAAAGATTGTGCAACAGTGTGATAGCTGTGTAGTTCAAGTTGTGTCTACTGTTAATTGGCATTTCCTGGGATGCTCTTTCACTGGAGCCTATCATTTAAGATCATACTTACCAAGTGAAGTCAGAATAGCAGAAACAAAGACAGAAATGTGCATTATACATCCACACTCAAAGATTATTAATTGAGCACACACTTTTGTAAATTGCTATTCTAGGCATTCCAGATGTAATACTGGACAGAGCAATATTTTTGCCGTCCTAGGGATTTAATTCCAGGGAAGATTAAGACTAGTCCAGATAAGGGCTTTATGAAGGTCACATATTTTCATCTTCATCAATTCCATCATAGTAACCATAGTGAATATGTGGTTTCTCCTTTTAAGGAACATGTTTTGGGTTTGGAGAGGTTGCTCAGTGGTTAAGAACACTGGTTGCTCTTGCAGAAGACCCAGGTTCAAATCCCAGCACCACATGGCAGCTAACAACTGTCCATAGCTCCAGTTCCGGGTGATCCAATGTCCTTTTCTGTCCTCCACTGGCGTTACATGACATGCGTGCACTTACCTACATGCAGGCAATACAAGCATACACATAAAATAAAAATAATAAATAAAATATTTTTTAAAAAAGAAATATATTTTGTTCTTTAAATATTTCATACAATTATATAAATTATAGTAACCATATCCACCCTTCACTATGTCTCTCTAACTCTACTTAGTGCCCCCTATACCCCACTTTTTCCCACCTTAAAGCTCTCATTTTATTGTTATTAATAACCAAATGAGTCCAATTAGTCTTGCCCATATGAACATGGGCATAGGATCCTCCACCGAAGCATGAGCAACCTGCTAATGGCCACTTCCCAGAGGAAGATTGAATTTCCTCCAATACGTGTAGTATTCCCAGTGTTTGTCCCTGATACATGGTGGAGATTTGACTGGCTTGATCTTGTTGTGCAAGTAACCACTGCTGCTGTAGGTTGATGTATGCAACAGCCAAGTCATGCCTAAAAGTCAGCATTGTACAGCTCTCCAACCCATCTGCTGGCTGCTTCCTCTTCTTTGAAATTCCTTGAGACTGATAGTGGAAGATTGATATACATTGGCTGTCTGCAACTGAGCACTGAGTGTTATTTATACTCAAGACTTTGGTTAGTTATGAGTCTCTCCATTAAACCACTACCCATTGCAAAAAAGAGGCTTGTCTGACCAAAATTGAGAGCAACACAAATCTAAGGCTATAGATAGAAATATGTAGAAGGCAGTTTGACAGCAGAACCATTTAGTAAAACAACAGTAGGTCCCCCACCCCCTGCTCTATGGCCCATCATTTCCCCAGTAATGGGCTTTTGACCCAGCTTACAGTCATGTCTTGCCTGGCAGGTTGGGTTGTAAAAGAAAGTTGACTGAACACAGGCCAAGAGAAGCAAACTAGTCAGCAGAATTCCTCTGTTCTCTGCTTCATTCCTGTCTCCAGTATCCTGCCTAGAGTTTCTGCCCTGATCTCACTCATTGTTGGTTTGTAACCTGGGAGTTGTAAACTGAAATAACCCCTCTCCTCCCAAAGTTGGTTTTGGTCAGTGTTTTACTACAGCAGTAGAAAGTAACTAGCTCCCTTTTAAGTTGTGCACCCCCATCTTTCTAGCTTCCTGCCTGCTAGTTTCCCAGGTTAAATATATAAAAGATTCAAAGCTAGGAGCCACAAGGAAAGAGAATATGCACTGTCTTTCTGTGCCTGGGTAACCACACAGTGTGCGAAAAACTTTCCAGTTCCATCCCTTTACTTGAAAATCTCACAACTTCACAGATGAGTATAGTTCATTGTGACTATGTGCCACATGTTCCTTATCCATTAATTAGTTGATGGGAATCTTAGTTGACTCCATTTCCAGCTAAAATTAAATGATATGCATATCTCTGTAGTAGGATGAAATGTCCTTTGCATATATGCCCAGGAGTGATATAACTAGGTCATATGATAGTTTTATTCTAGTTTTTTATAAATCTTCAGATTGATTTCCAAAATGTCTGCACAAGTTTACACTTCAAAAGTGTAGCAGGGGTCTTCTTTCTCCAGGTCCACACCAGCATTGTTCCCGATATTGGCCATTTCTTATTTTTGGCAAAAATCTTACTTGGAGTATTATTTCTCAACCATATTTAGAATCTTTATCTGTATATTGAATGCTCATGTGTTTTCCTCATCAATCTGCCATGTTAGGGAAATTGGGATCTCTTTCCATAAATGTTGAAACTTGGTCGTATAATTTCCAGGGGAGAGGAAAGCATAGGCAATAATCATTTCAGAAGTGTCTGAGGATATTGTGAAGTATTTCTGATTTCTCTTCCTCAACATGCTGCACACTTCCCGATAAGGGCCCTTTAATGAAGAGCATCTTTTCTTTTCTGGTGACGCCATCTCCTCTTCCATACACAAGTGCCTGCAAGCTCTAAACTCTACCTGTTGTCTGAAACAAACAACATAGGAGAAAATCCTACAGAAGCCCTTTCAAGGGACATCTAGAATGTTTACCCCAATACATTTATTTTCAGTTTCCTTAGTGCTGAAGCATGAATATGCTCTTTGAATCCTCAACCACCTGAAAACAGAGTACTCCATTGTAACTTCAATGCCAAGTAGCCAAATTTCATAGCAAAATACCATGGAGAAAAAAACTGTACATAATTAGCACTAATAGATATGTTTTCTGGACTTACCACTACAACATGATATCTATGTCTGTGGAAATCTATGTATATATTTTACATTGCTTATATGCTTTTTTATCCACAGGGAAGGGTGATATAAGAAATAATTTTTTCTGGGCATGGTGGCACAGGCCTTTAATTCTAGCACTCAGGAGGCGCAGGTAGACAGATCTCTGTGAGTTCAAGGCCAGCTTGGACTACATAATGAGCTCTAGGCCAGCTGGGGCTACAGGAAGATCCTGTCTCAAAAAGACAGAAAAAGAAAAAAAGAAAGAAAGAATAATTTTTGTGCAGCTGGAGAGATGGTTCAGCAGTTAAGAGCAGTGACTGTTCTTGAAGAAGACTCAGGTGTGAATCCTAACGCCCACAGGGAGTCTAACAACTGTCTGTAACTGCAGATCCAGAGCATCTGACACTCTTTTCTGTCCTCTGTGGGCATTGTATGACACAGATATACTTACACGCATATACATAAAACAAAAAATAATAACAAATGAAAAATTTTAAAAGGTTAATGCTTTTTAGGAAATATTATTTTATTTACCTGAAATTGTTGCTTACTGTAGTATGACTTTATTCAGTCCTTTCAAAAGGACTTAATATAAGACCTACCTTTATTCTTCATGGAATGTACATGTATTTTCTATGATGCATGAAACTTATTATACTTGTTTTTCACATTCTTGTTAATCACTTCAATACACGAATTGTAGGAAACTTAAAACTTCATTAAAATTGACCTCCATTTTTTACTATTATCCTCACTTATTCTCTTTTCCCAGTCTGTATTCATCCAGATTCTTTAACTTCCTTATATGTGATTTAATATGCTATTTTTCAAGTGTATGGAAATAAACCAACCAAGAGTGAACATCAGAATGTAATGGGGAATATTTATGATAATTTAACTCAACTTCTTGAGGGTCCCAGTTTTTGCTTCATCCTATCATATAGGCCATTCTATACCTATGTGTGTGTGTGTGTGTGTATATGTGTGTGTGTTTGTGTTAGTGTACATATATGTATTTGTGTGTGTGTGCCTATATGTGTGTTTGTGTATGCTTGTGTGTGTCAAATGTCTTGATACAGTTCTCAGCAGAACAGTAATTTGAGATCTCCAATGAAACAAAACATTTAGATAATTATGAAATTTCTTCATATTCCTTGCCTATTCAAACTCCAGTTTCTTGATTACAGGTCAAGTCTATAGCAAGTGTTAGAAACAGTTTTTGCTACTTTTTCTCTCTGAAAGTGCTAAAAATATTAGCCATAAGAACTGTCTTATGATCTCACTATTAAACTATCGAATAAACACGATTAATTTTTGAATTTCAAGGGCCTCGGTAAAGAATTTTTTTCTTTACAATGCTTCACTTCTTTTAAATACAGATAAATGTCCTCCAAATAGAAGAAGATATGAGAACTCTATCTCTAGAGGGTAGGATGCAGTGAAGTAGACTGAATTTCTTGGAATTAATAGAACTAATTGCTGATAAAAATCAATTCTGAAATAGGAATTACTTTCCTCCAAAAATTACATGCTGATGCTTAAGCCTCACATGTCTTACTATATCTTATGCTAAAAATAAGAGTCTTTAAAAACTGACAGAGTTAAGCTGGTCTTCAATGACTACATAGTCCTAAAACTCAATTGATGTTTATTTTTCTTTTATAAAATGTGAATTAACTTTTCTTGGTTGCACAAGAAATTAAATAATAGAATGATTATATATATACACACACATATATAATGAGTCTTGAGTATATACCACATATTAAGTATTCTTTGAAATATTGTAGAAAGTTTAAAAGCTATATTACAAAAAACTGTGTCCCCAAGAAAATAAATTAAGCAAAAGAAAAAAATGTCAAACTCTGTAGAAAAGACCTATGATTCTGAAAATGCAACCAGCAAAAAGCAATGAGAAAAAAATCGAAACTTAAGTTTTGATGTCAGTATTAAAACTCCAGAGTTTTTATTTAGTCCAGATCAGTGCTAAACTCCGATCAGAAGTTCTGAATTGTAAATAGGCTGGTCTGCTCCACGTGTTACCGTACTATGCTTTGTTCTGTATTTGTAGTCATGCTGCATTTTAAACTAAACCTATCTTACTGTTTTTTATAAAAACATAGTTTTATTTATTATTGTGTTTGTGTGAGTGTATTGCTTACATGTGTGTAAGAGTACCCTTGTTGCGCAATGTCCGTTGAAGTCAGAGTGAGTGTTGGATCCCCTGGAACTGCAGTTACAGATGGTTGTTAGCCACCATGTCGATGGTGAGAATAGAACCTGGGTCCTCTGCAAGAGCAGCCAGTGCTCTTAAATACATCTCTATAGCCCATTTTTCTAGTTCTTAACTACCACTAGTAAACAGACATTTTTTTCCCATATGCATGGTCACTTAGGAACTTACCCATCAATGAATTAGCTGTTTTCTAAAATGTGTTATTATTAACTTGATATATACCCGAGCCCCTCCCATGTATGTGCATTTCCTTTAATAGATTCAGAAGACCTTAACATAGTGCATATTGATGCCACTTTTGGATGTCAAGTCCTATGATACTCTATGATAAGCCTTCCTAATTCTTTATGGAACGCATAATGCACCAAGTGGCATGGTAAGCATATTCTCATACTAATTTATTTGTTTCTTGAAGCACATTTGTTAGATAGGCAGATCCTCTGAAAGATCTAGCACTGAACCTTAAGAGACTCTGTAGACAGACGGGGAGACAGTCACCTCTCCCACCCTATCTGTGAGCTTCAATTGCATGAGCGGGTGGATCTAAGGACAGGCACAAGGAAGCCAGGAGGCAGAGGGAAGTTTTCATCCTCGTAGGGCACTGGTAGTGGTGGATCTCATAAGCTCATCCAAAATGTGGTGAAAGAGCCCAAGGCATTCATGCCTTTGTAAGTAACTACCTCCTGAATAGCATAAGCTTTTTTGGCAAGCCCAAATAAATATCTTTATTCTCCAAACTGTAACTTAGAGGGACATTGTGTTGGTTTTGTTCGTTGGTCATAAAGACACCATCGGGCCTGGGAACCAAGAAGGACACAGGGTGCCTCACAAAGAGCTAGAGCTCACATGCAGGCCTCCCAGTAAAGAATTTGGCTGTACATTACATAGCCTTGTGTGTGTGGAGGGGGGTATAAATTTCCTTCTTAGGGCTAAGCAGTCAACAGTCACTAATTCTTAGCGCCTTGAGCAACCATGATTCTTGGCATTCACTACCGTTTACTGCAAAAGATGCTTTTGTGCTCAAGGCCAAAGTAGCACCCGATTATAAGTATAAATATAAATATTTAGAAGGTAGTTTGACAGTATAACCATTCAGCAAAACAATAGTAGGTTCCCCCTAGGACTTATGATTAAACCAGTCATGGGCTTTTGAGCAGGTTTACAGTACCAAGGATGAAATTCCTCCTGTGGATCAGGCCTCATATCAAAACAGAAAATTATTACTTACCCTATGACATTTGTACCACTATTCTACTAGTGAGCACATCTTGCTGGGAAGGTGTTACATAGAACTGTCCTCCAACAGGCAGACCATGGACAGATGCCATCTTTCCAAGCTTGGTTCTACCTGCTTGCCTAGGATCATCACAGCTAAGCTTGTTGACAGTTATGTCCCTCAAGAAAGGAGAGGCAGAGAGAGTCAGCCACACCTCCCAACCAACCAGTTGGCCCTAGATGCCTAAGAGGTAGGGGCTAAGGGTATATAAACTGAAGAAGCAGAGGACAGGCTATCTTACCATGTAGCTGTGTGGAAGTCACCATCCATGCTTAGATGAAGACTTTCCAGTGTGGTCTTAGGTGGGGGGCATCCACATTCCTGTAAATAAACCCTAACCCTTTGCTCTGTAAGTAAGCTCTATAAACTGGTTTCATATACTGTTGTTTGGCAAAATTGTACCTTGGTTTGCCATAGTGACAGCAGATTAGTATTACAATTCACAGAGTTCATAGCTGCATGAACCTGTTGATGGCCTTTTCCCTCCAACAACCTGAATTTAGAACCATCTAGCACTGGGTAAGTTAGCCAGCAGGAAGGGAACTTCCTGTTCAGTCCTGTTTGATTTCTCTATGGCCTACAACTAAGATGTGTGGGGTCTTCAGCAACCAGGTTGGAATATTTAGTTCTGATGGGCAATCAAAAGCATCAGCAATAGCCTGCACTA
>NW_008330735.1:2770818-2779204 GCF_000622305.1 Nannospalax galili
TAGGGATGTGTTCCACATATATCGTTGGTATTTTCATTTAATTACCCATGGTACTAGGTTTGGCATTAACATCCAGCTATGTAGGATCTCTCCATTCATATTTCTTAAATATTCTTATTGATCCTTTTGAAATGGGGAGAAAGCACATTCTCTAGAGGTTTCTTAGTCTCATTCATAAAATAATTTAAGAATGGACCCAAACAGAAGTTTTACAATAATTTTATTAGAATTTTAAAGAAAAGCCTCAAGGAAGGGAGCTGATAATTAGCTGCCTTGAGGAGTAAAATGGGAAAAGGAATGAATTTCATTATGACATGCAGGTTTAGCGCCTACTTGAAGGTCTGACACATGAGTGACTGACAGTCACATGCCTAGGAGAAGGAAGCTTTAGAGAAAAAGTAAAGAAATACAAGATGCTAGGGGCAGCCCAATGCTTGTTTAGAAAAGGGATATGAAGAAAAATGGAGAGATTATACTTTTCTGAAAAAAATCAGAAAACTGTACAGACTTACTGAAAGTTACATGTCTGTGGCTGGGTCCAGAAGTACTGTCCTAGGAGATGGGATTTCAGGCAGAAAAATGTCCCTCTCTCATTAACTCACTAGGTATTCCACCCATCTGTTTGGCATAACTTATGGTGAACCTGCCTTCCTAGGGGTGGTTCTACCACCAGGTGATTAATCAGTGAAGCTGGAATGGTAGGTCTACCAACAGATTGACTAGAAATTTTATAGTCTTGACCAGTTATACTTATGGGGATATTTGCTACTCTAACACAGAGAATTTCATTCAATATATTTTGATCATATTCAGGTCCTCTCTCCATCTCTACTCCCACATTGCTATAATCCATGTCGGGACTTCATGTCCTCTATTATTATTTTTTAAGCCTACCAATTCTAATTTCTCTTCCAAAATGTTCTTTGCTATGGGTCCATCCCATGCAGTCTGATCAACCTATCAGCATCACATCATCAAGGAAAAATGGGTCTCCTCTCCCCAAGAGATATCAATTACCATTCATGCCTTAGTCAGAGTTGGTTTTCATCTCCAGCCACATCCATGCTGGATTTTGTCTGACTTGAGTTTGCATAGGTCTTACACATGCTGTCACAACTACCATGAGTTCTTATGTGCAACAATTCTACTATCTGGAAAACACGGTTTCTTTGTATTCATCCACCGTATGCACATATTTTTAAAAGATTTTTTAATTTAGCTTACAGAATAGTAGGTTTCCATTTGTGTTATTTTTACATTATTATTATTATATTATTTCCCTATCAATGGTTAGCATTACCTCATATAATACACATAATATCTTTACTGAAGAAGTATTTCCCTGCACACAGCTTCTCTTTCAGAGACTACTGTGAAGAAAGACTTAGTAAGTACCAAACACTTTGTGAATTTGACTGTAGACCCAGGACCCATTGCACATCCAATGTCACTATAAACATGAAGAGAAGCAGAAAGGAAAACCATCTCACTGTTCATACATGCCATCATTTTAACTTTACACCAATATATAATTCAATTATTGATTTTTCCCCAATGGAGGATGATACTTTTATTAGCTATCCTTTTTTTTTTTTTTGCTCACAAAAATTTAACTATCCATTGAAGAAAATCTGCAAAATTCAGAGATACTATAAAGCATAAAATAAAACCACCACTTACATTATAAGCACTATTAATACTTTAGTACACTTGACTAAGATTTTTCAGATAAGTGCATATAAATAAACACCCCCTCTCTTCAAGTTTAAATTATATTGGACACTCTGTTCCATAACAGCCCCCTTTATGATGTTACTAAATAGTATGCTGAAACATGAATTTTGTTATCTGAAAATAAATAGATACCTCTAGTTCTAAATTATCTAAATATTTGCTTTCAATTAAAATATTTATAAATTGTGGATTTCTTTATAAAAATATATGGTATATTTCTATAGCCTGAAAAAAACATGTGGCCCATATTAATGGAAGCTTTTCTGAGCTGCCTGGAGTTACGAAAAGGATGACAAAAACCAGTATGATTCATTGAAACTCACTAGAAACTAGTGAAATTTACCTCTAACCCAGGAATACCCAGTATGATATCAATGACTAAATAAGGAGGTAAGTTTCCCAAGTTTTTCATGTCTAATAGTTAAATATTTCAAATCTGAGGCTGGAGAGATGTCTCAGCAGTTAAGAACACTGGTTATTCTTGCAGAAGACCTGGGTTCGAATCCCAGCACCCACATAGCAGCTAACAACTGTCCATAATTCCAGCTCCAGGGGATCTGACAGCCTCTTCTGTTCTCCATAGGCATTGAACGACACAGGTGCGCTTACCTACACACAGGCAATATACGCATACACATAAAATAAAAACAATAAATATTTTTTAAAAAACACTTCAAATCTTATTCTTTATTGGTTTCCTAACTTTAAAATAAAATTTAAGTCATGGTCCAAAAAAACAGCAATGGGTTAAATTTTGGTACATGTTCAGAGACCTCATCAGGCCCTCATTCCTTAAAGTTTATTAACATTTGCCAAGTAACCCTTAACGGCGTCCTGAAACCAACTGAATAATAAGAGCAGAATTTAGGAAATAGGCTGAAGATAAGAGATGCTGTTTTCAAATGAAATATGCCCTAGGCCATAAATCAAACCAAACTGAGATTCAAGATGAAAAGAATACAGAGTGCTGTTGTAATGAGGGCCACTGTCTTACACAAGGAAAGAGGCGTTGGTGCAAGTCTAGCAGATTTCCCTGTTTGAAGCAAAGGAGACAAATAATGAAGGGCAGATCATACTACTGAGCACCCTGTTCTTACCCCTGGACAAGTGACTCTTATTTCCAGGCCCTAAACTTTGGAGAGTCTCAATCTGGGCTTCCTTTGTCCAATAATCATTAACTTACGAATCCATCAATGGATCAATCTATTGCTTAAGTC
Organism: Nannospalax galili; assembly: GCF_000622305.1. Classification (NCBI taxonomy): domain Eukaryota; kingdom Metazoa; phylum Chordata; class Mammalia; order Rodentia; family Spalacidae; genus Nannospalax; species Nannospalax galili. The sequence continues at coordinate 2,773,770 of NW_008330735.1, forward strand.
AAAGTTCCCATAATCCAGTCTCCTCTTAGTAGTTACCCCAACTGGAGATCAGCCTTCAACACATGAGGTTTTGGCAGAGTGTAACTTCATAGCTAAGCTTAAACAGGTGCTCTCTTCTGAGCACTCATTATTTTTGGACCATATGCTGGGTGTGTGGGACCCTAAATTCTGTGCACAAGAGACAGTAATCTCATTTTTGTGTGCCTGTGTTCACCACAGTCTGACATGCCTCACTGAGGACATAACTCTAAGCCTAAAGTGAAGAGCCTTTGTTTTTTGCTTTGGAGAATGGATGGTTGTTGGCTGAGTGTGGTAGTATCCTTCCAGATATGAATGAGTCTCTTTTGGGATCAGAAGAAGAGAAAAGGAGACATTGAAAGCCTCCATGTACCTTTACCCCAGGCTTTGTGAGTATCGAGAGAATCTGCTCCTCTGGACCCTATCCTTAGTGGTAGATCTTATTTATATAATTTTCCAGTTCAATATAACTGCTTTGAAGCCTGGGAAAACTTTTTTCAGGGAAGAGAAAAGGTCCATTAAATGTATAGCAGGGATATGTTATCTGAAATCAATTTTTGTATTTTTGAGATGGGGTATTCTCCATAGCCCCAGCCTAGAACTCATTATGTAGACCAGGGTGGCCTCAATCTCACAGAGATGTGCCTGCTTCTGCCTCTTGAATACTGGCACCACCGTGCCCAGCTCTGAAATCAATTTTTAAAAGAGAAACTGTTGACTGTAGTGTCCTATACTTTTTTGATTCATAGGTTAGGTCTTTACAGAGGAGTTTCAATAATTTTACAGATACTATACGATTTTTATAGATGTCCATATTTTAAAAGTCTTGGCAAGTTATCTAGTAACCATCCACATGTATGGTATTAATCTATGTCCCCAAATCTACACTTATCCTTTGACTCTGAGACCCAACCTTATGTTGAGTCCCCCATTCCATGAAATTTACTATTTTCCAGATAGTCATTGAAAAGTGGGTTGACTTATTTCTTCCAAAAAGACATGTTTACTTCTTAAGCTCCAAGGCCCATACATTTGATAACAGCATCATTGCTGAAGGCAATCAAATTAAGACTGGTCTTAGTGGATTACAGTAGGGTCTAAATCCGAAATAAATGCTTTGTGTTCCCATGTGTATATATGTGATATACATGTATGTGTGTTCACATGTGAGTTGGGTGTATGTGGAGGCCAAAGGTCGATGTCAAGTGTCTTAATCACTTTCTATTTTATTTTATAATTCAGCATCTTTAAGTAAAACATGATCTCACCAATTCAGCTAGTTTTGCCAGCTTGCCTTAGAGTCCCCTGTCCCCAGCTCTACCTGCTGAGCTCTAAGATTACAAAAGGTCCACTATGCTTGCCAGGCATCTACATGGGTGCTGGGGATCCAAACCCCAGTCTTCATATGTACAGAACAAGAGATTTAACCACTGAGCCATCTCCCTAGCACAGCTTCTATTTTTATACTAAGAAGAATGATACATAAAAACCTAAAGAGGAAGCTCCATGGAAGCAAAGTTTGGAGTGAAGGTGCTGCATGTAGGGAAGACCCAGGATTGCAGAGGCCTCCAGAAGCTTGGAAGAGGCAAGTTTTCAAAATTGAGCTCCCAGTGTGCTGTCTACACCTGCATTCAAGATCTCCAGCCTTCAGACTAAGAGATCATAAATTCAAAAAGTTTGAAGACACTTTGGTAATTGCTGCAGCAACTCTAGGGGACTAGTGGCCTGGTGATCATTCTTCTCACCTCTGTGCAGAATCGCCCCCACATGGCAAAAACCTCCATTCTCTTCTCTGCCAACATATACTATAAGATTTTCTTTTCTTTAAAGTTTTCTTTCTCATTAAACTGAAGTACTGGACTATGGTGAGAATAAGGGTAACACAATTTTTAAAATATAGAATAATGGGAAAGTGTTTCCTAAACATCACTGACTACAGTAAGAATTTCTCTGCTTTGATTCATTAAATCTCCACAAGATGCTGAGTGGTAGAGCTATGTCTTAGGCAGTTTAAGTCATTTAAACATTAAGTATATTGTCATCTCGGGCTGGAGAGATGGCTCAGCGGTTAAGAACATTGACTGTCCTTGCATAAGATCTGGGTTTGATTCCTAGCACCCACATGGCAGCTAACAATTGTCTGTAACTCCAGTTCCAGGGGATCTGACAGCCTCTTCTGTCCCCCATGAGCATTACATGACACAGGTGCACTCACTTACATGCAGGCATAACACTCATACACAGAAAATAAAAATAATAAATAAAATATTTCTTAAAAATTATATTTTTGCCAGGCGTGGTGATGCACGCCTTTAATCCCAGCACTCAGGAGACAGAGGCAGATGGATCTCTGTGAGTTCAAGGCCAGTCTGGTCTACATAGTGAGTTCCAGGACAGCTGGGGCTACAGGGAGACCCTGTCTCAAAAAGACCAAAAAAAAATTATATCGTCATCTAATTAAAAGAAAGAACTAGGACTCAGATTAAAATCTGATACCAAAACAGCTTCAGAGAACTTTCTAGTTGTATTAATTGACAATGAATATTCATCATTTTCCTCTTTATTTCAGCACCACAATATTACTTCTAATACACATGGTCAATGGATTTTTTTCAAAGTTTTACATAAATATTTCATTGAATTTTTGAAATTTTTATACAATATAATTTGATGGTATTTAGATCCCTTTCCCTATCTGAACATCCCTCTAATTCCTCCTGCCCAATTTAATGTACTCTCTTATTATACAATATGGCCTATAGAGTCTGATTTGTGCTCCCAAATGTCTTTCAGTGTGCATCCATTCACTGGGACTCTCCACCAAAAGTCCCATCTCTGTAAGACATTGTCTTTCCCTTTCTCAGCAGACATCAATTGCCAAAAGTTCCTTAGGTTGGTCAGATTTCTTACCCCCTTCCCCATGTCTATGCTGGGATTTTGTCTGGTTTGAGCTTGCATGGGACTTGTACATGCTATCACCATTGCTGACAGTTCATATGAGTAACTGACCACCTGTCTAGAGGACTCTGTCTCCTTATGGTCATAATCCTCTGGCTCTTACAATGTTTCTGTCTCCTTTTCCTCAATGATCCCTGAACCTTGAGAGACAGTGGATTGAAATAACTGTCCTATTCAGGGATAAGCTTTCAGTATTCTCTGAACATTGACCAATTGTGGGTTTTTGTGTTAATCACCTGCTGCATAAGGAAACTTCTCTGGTGAAAGGTGTGTAGAGTTTGCATTCAAACTTAGGGTTAAGTCTCTCAAAGACACTTACTCTGTACATTTGACCAGTTCTATAACTCTATATCATCACCATTTGTTACAAAAAGCTTCATTGATGAGGAGTGAAATAAATGTATGCTTTTTTTGTAAATATGAGAATACATATTTGGAATTACATTGGTCTAGGGATGTGACAAAAATAGGTTTTTCTAGGAGCTATCCATACAGTCAAATACATTTGGCTATTTACAGTAACACACATGCGTGCATGCACAGACACACACACACACACACACACACACACACACACACACACACACACACATTGAGAGGGCCTTAATTCCAATTAGACAGCTATTGACTACCCCCAAGATAAAAGTGCCACTACTGCACCAATAGCAAAAGTTTGCTGGGCCAGTTCCCTAGGTTTCCTCCTTTGGCAGCTTGTACAGTATCCTCTGATCCCATGAGAACCAGTCTTCAGGGAGGAAGTGCCCAGGTCTGTTCCAGCTCCATTACTCCAATTTTGTTGTCTGAAATGTAGCCTGTCTTCAGCAATAGGGTTTTAACTTCAAGTTCCTGGAGGCAATCAAGGGCTGTGGAAAAAGCTTTAGTTATTTTTGGAGTCACCTGGACTTCCCTGATCAACAGCTTAAAGGGAGGTTTCTCCTACCTGGCACTGTGGTTTTTGTTATACCACAGTGTACAAGTACTATGCACATGTACGCATATATTTATTGTATGTATGTTTTTCAGGAGGCCTTTGAGCTAATACATTTCCCCTCTGCTTTTTCACGCTATCTAAGTATTTATTTCTCCTCTCACTCCCCCATATAACCTTTCCTACTCCTTCCCCAGTTAAAGTACCACAATTTCCTCCTTAATTACACCCATTTCCTTCTATCATCCTACTATTCTCATCTCTCTCTCTCTCTCTCAAACTCCTTCATTGCCATGCCATTACCACAATGAACAAAAGAACAAATAATATGAAAACCCTAAATAGTGTTTCCCCCACCAAATCCCACTAGTACTATAGAAGTGTTCTGCAAGGAGAACAACCCAGAGACCCCAGGACACAAAATTTAAAAAACACTCGTAATTATGATCAAAAAATTCAATGACTTTAAAGAACACACAAACCACTCAAAGAACTCAAAGACAGTAGGGATAAAATCCCGACCGAAGTCCAAGAAAATGCAAATATATGGATGAATTAGATGATAAAGACCATTTCAAAATTTTTTAATTTTTAATAACTACATAATTATAAGATGGATTTCATTACAGCTTTAACATATTCAGTAACACACTACAGAAGAGTACATCTCTTTCACAAGTGGCAGTAAGTTTCTAGGTTCACAGTTGAATTAATACAGTTGTACAATATTGAACTCAGTATAAGCCCTGTAAGATATAAAATTGAATGACTTTTTAACCTTTAAAGAAGATCTCCATTTCAAGATATGCTGTTTCTTACATTTTTTAATATTATGTTTTATTTTTTTTAGAAGTATATCAGTACAGCTTTAACATGCATAATAACAGTTTCCAGAGCAAAGACTCAGCTCCTTCAAAAGTGGCTATAAAATGTCTAGGTTCGCTGTTGAATCAATACAGTTATACAATACTGAACTCAGTATAAGCCCTGTTAAACATAAAATGTAAATGTCTATGCTTCTTCCACAAATATAATACTTTTTTTAAAAATTTGTTTATTTGTGTGTGTGTGTCACACAGAACATTCCAAACCATCTTATTCAACTATACACCCACTTCCCAGATAGCACCCTCCCATAGCCCTAAAGCCCTTATACTCTGATATCCCTGCTACTGTCTGCTGTATTGTCGGCACACCCAGCCATTCCCCAGTACTTGTCCATCTGGTGAATCTAGTCAGCCTATCTAGAGGTCTTTGTTTTGGCAAGGTCAGCTGTTCCTCATCTAGCAGCAATCAGTTTTCAATATTCCTATAGATAAGATTGGGATCTGCTGTTCATGTTCCCAGTTCTATGCTGGGTTACTATCTGGGAGTCCCTTTGGCCACCCTGGCAAACAACTCAAATGAAGGTATTTCCTATCTGGCATTGTTGCTTGTCATGTTAGCCTTTAGCTATACATATGGACTCTTGAAAATATTTAAAATTTTAAATTCTGTATTCTAATAAATAGGGACTGTATATGAAAGAAAT
>NW_008330735.1:2779247-2816712 GCF_000622305.1 Nannospalax galili
AATATATTAGAGAAAGTAAGACATAGAAATAGTCTTTCAGGGATCTGGAGAGATGGCTAAGTGGTTAAGAGCACTGACTGCTCTTGAAGAGGACCCAGGCTGAATTTCCAGCACCCACATGGTGGCTATGAACTGTCCTTAACTCCAGTTCCAGGGGAATCCAAAGCCCTCTTCTGACCTCTGCAGCATTGCACGACACGGATGCACTCACAAACATACAGGCAATACACTCATACACATAAAACAAAAATAATAAATAAAATATTTTTTAAAAATTAAAAAAAAAGAAATAGCCCATCAAAGATCATGCCACTAGCACGTAGAAGACAATCCAAATCAAATCTGTCTGACCTCACAGACTTCATCACTGTCAAGTACCCTCTACTGTTGCTACACTTCTTGGATCAGTGTCTGTAACTTGGCTTGGAACCTGGCTTGGAACCTGCCATGAAAGTGGCATTCTTCCTCCTCTGTCATTCTCTGCACCTTTGTGACTTGACAAACATTGACTCTGGGGTTTCTTGATATGACAAGAACCAAATAATTGTGAACTTTAGAGAAAAAGTAAAAAAGAATAAAGAGATGACAGGTGTTGGTTCCTTCCATAGATGACATTTTGCCTATCAACTGACATAACAAATATTCATTTTGAAAAGCATATATTTGAAGTGAAAAACTAAAACAAAAGGTAAAAAGGCAGGCATTGACACTTTGCTCCCAATAAATATGGCTATCAAGCTTTTGGAAAAGTAATAAGTCACTCACTTATACATACATATTTATGAACATATATGTAAAAATAATAATCAAAGAAGAGGAAAAGAAACTGTGAGGGAGTTGGGGGACATGGAAGGAGGATTTCGAGATGAACTGGGAGAGGTGAAAATAATGCAAACACTCATGTATGACATTCTCAAAGAGTTACATTAGAAACTCCATTCATGGCCCTAATAGACATCACAGGCCAGTAAGTGAAAAGACTAATGCCAGGAATGGACTCCCTCTTTGGAAGCTGTTGACTAGAGATCCCATAGATCCTCAAGTACTTCTGGATATTGACATTGCATGCAGTTACCCACTAGAATCGGATGGTGAGTCCTGACTGCTGAAGCTAGTACATACCTGAGACATAGAACAAACAAGGAGGAAATCAAGCTGGTACTCATTTTGAACATGCATCTCTGCTGGCTACCTTTCATAATGCTAGAAGATGCTGTGCTTGTTACTGGGATCAACCTTTCTCTTACTAAGCATTGAACTTTGTGATCTGTAATAACAGTTGGCTTGGCAAAATATGTTCACTGGTGCTGAGTGGTATGAAAATTATGGGAGCAATCAACTACCTTCTAACTAGATTTAAGGCCTACTTCACAAAATGGAGGCCATACATGACCCTGTTACCAGGGCCAAGAATCTGTGACTAGACAGGTCACAGACCATAAAGCAGAGCCTATTACTATCATTCTGCTAAATAAACATAATAAACTGACACATAATGACTTTATTTTTATACCTATACATGAGTGTCTCTCTCAACTCTCACCAGAGACAGTTCCTCCTGCAGCAGGTGATAAGGAACATAAAGAAACACAACTGGTCAATATGCAGAGAACAAGAGACTGCAGATCTCAGCCTCAAATGGGACACCTATATCATGCCCTCTCCTTCCAAGGCTCAGGGATCATTACAGAAGTTGAAGAGCAAAGACTGTAAGATCCAAAAGTGGCACATGAATACAAAGAATCCATGTTGTCTGGACCCCGCAGGAGAGTTACACATATAAACTCACAGCACTTAATGCCAGCATGCATAAGACTGTGCAAACCAAACCAGGTGGGGACCCATCATCAATGGATGAATTGGATAGGAAGCCCCAGCCCTAGATGAGAATTTATTAGAAATTGATAGACAATGGGAAAGGGAAAGCCAGTTTTCCTTACTGGTATGATGCTTGATACGTTGACCAGAATCCAAAGGATCGAACCACACCCAAGAGCACATAGGAAACACAAATTAGACTTGATAGATAGGCCTTTTGAAAAAGGCAAATGATAATAGAAAACATGAAGTTGAGGGATAGTAAGGTGGGAATGAAGGGGAAGGGGGCGGTCTATGATCAAAATACATTGTATAATGTTCTCACATCAATAAAAATATTTCTAAATGCACCTAAAGGCTCATTTTGTCACAGAGTCCCCACTGCAATATAACAGTTTCTGTTGTGCTCTCAGCACTGCCTTGTGTCTTTGAACTTCGCAGAGTATACTGACAGGCACTCCCAGCTAATTAAAAGCTAACTCCAAGAACAATTCTCCATGGCTGAGAAAACTCACTTCAACCAATTTTTCCAACCTAATTATTGGTTTTGAGGAAATGTAAATGCTATTTTAAGGACTAACTTCTTTTCTGTAATTAAAAAAAAACATTAATCTATATTGGTTCTATTTTTTGTCCATGATTCTGATTGAACTTTTCTACTTGTAAATATTATATCCTTAGTCATATAAATCAGATTTAAACAACATAGGTTCATAATACTCTCATGAATTTATATTTGTCCCTGTAGCTTGCAGCACCCCATACTTTTTTGTAAAAACAAATTAAAGTAGTAAGTGCTCTATACACTATATTTGTCATATTAGGTAATAAGTGGGTTACCAAAAAACTTGTATGGTAAAAGAGTCTATGAAAGTTGGATCATATCACATGTATCCATTGCATACAGAATTATTTCACTGAAGACTTTGATTAAATCAAGTTTGGAACTTTGCAGTTTATTTATACTTGAAATTCATGTGTTCCAAGCTCAGTTTTTCTCCTAGAAGACAGCCCAGTATTGTTGAACACATTGCAATTCTAGGGAGAAAAAAAAAGTGTCTTCTTACAATAGTGCTTACATAAATATCAAGCACAGTACTGTGCAACCAGGAGAAAATGCTATGCAGCATAGTCTTGCAACTGCATCATAACTCAGGGGTTATTTTTAGTCCCTGGAACTTTTAAAGAAATGGATGGCATTAAGTGAACTTTAGCAGAAACTAGTAGCCTATAGCAAAACATAAAGTTCTAACCAAATCAGCATGAATCCAATCTTTAGTCAAAATAACGTGAGTTCTTTGAAACTCTCTATTTTAATTGTGTTAAAAATTCGGTATCAAAAATAAGATCCTTATATATTCCAAATTATATAAGGCTAAAGATTTATTTTGAAATATTGATAATTTCCTGTTTGAAAGCCATTTAGTATAGGAGATATACAGAAGAGAGGGAAAAGAATGATAAAGCAAGAAGAGGAGGCGAAGAAGGCCAGGAGGTAACAAGACAAGTTCACAGTGATCTAATACAGAGGGCAGCGAGGTGTTATTGAAGTGCTCCATGTTCAGCAGTTCATGTAAGCCTGAATACAGCAAACCTGGAATCTTGTCTTCTTTCTGCTGTGAAATCTTTTCACACTCTGAGGCTCCTAACAGCAAACCTTCTGGAAGGTAGGACTATTCATATTTCACTATCAGATGTTCTTGCAAGACGTTCTCCAAATTTAATTAGACCTTCCTACTCGTGAAGCTAGGTATGAAGGACTTTTTAAATGTCATGTTAGGGAAGAAAATGCTTTGAAGTTCACCTAGGAATTTGTCTGATGTCATCACTTGGAGACAGTGCCACTTTGTAAACCTCTCTTGAAATCCCACTCTACCTTCTGTCTAAGCTTTGATAACTACTTCAGTCTGAAACAACTTATAATTTTCTGAGCCAGTAAACAATCTATTCTTATTTTTCCCATGAACAGTTTCTATTTCTATGAAATAAAATTTATACTTATTCTTGGATTTTTTAGCATCTAGACCTTTGACTATTATCGGTGTTGAAATTCTGATAGTAGCTATGTGACTTTAGCAAAAACACTTTGCCTGTTAGGTAACTGAGCTATCGTTTTCCTCTACTATAAAATAGAGATGATAATACTTTTCTTGCATGTTAAACATATGATGTTTAAATTTGTAAAGCATTCTTCTAGGGGTATATAGCAAGCAGTAAGAACAAAATGAATCAATTCCTATTGTTTTTGTACTGATGTCATCAATGTAATTATTATTTCTCTGGTGGAACATATATTATCTCTTCAAAATATTTTCACTTACATAGTGGAACTATAAGTATCAAAAATTGTGAAGATCAAATCCTACTTTACATTATAACTCACAGTACACACATCAAACCTTGGAATTCAGAAGTGCTCTGAAAATTTGTATGGGATAAAAGGAATCTAAATCTGATGCTGCTGACAATTTTAAATTTTATAATAAATGCAAACATTGCTACCATAAATAGCATATAGGCTTATGGTTTTTCAGGAACTTCATCCTTTTTGATTAACTAGCATATGTTGTAGCACATGTTAGAAGGTAAACATTAATTGAATGAATTAAGTGACTTAATAAACACTGGAAAATATGCATCATAGACACAACACTCTACTTTCTTTACCAGCTTAATCTATTTGCATTCTTGAGATAAAGTAGGCCCTGAGAAGCCTGCGTGAAAATATTTATATACTAATATTAATTGATACTAAGTATTCCTTCTCATATGCTCTGTAAATAGGCAACATTCCTGGAAAAAATTTGTCAAATATATGTATCACACAATATTAACTGAGAATGAATACATGAAGTAAAAGTGACTGATAGTCGTGAAATAGAGTTATGAGGGGCCTCAAATAACATACAACAGTGATTTTCCTGGGGTGGCCTTTTCCAGTGGCAAGAGGACTATGAAGTGGATGCAAACAAGTCCTTTTTGAAAAGCTGAAATGCCAATCTATTTCTTTAGAGTAATAGCCCATATATCTAAGGTTTCTGAGTAGCAAAGCAATAAGGAAAAGATTGATATCCCCATTCTGTTCTCCTCTTTTCTAAACTGAAGATTGGGTTCCATGGTAGCAATCACCAGCCTGACTTCCCTCTGGAGACTTCCACATCCACAAGCTCATGGTTCTCTCAAGCAGAAAATAACTTATTTTTTCCATGCTGTATCTTTCTCTTTCATTTCAGTTTGCAACTCCTTGAGTGATACGCTGTAACCGACCACAAAGGAGAAGCAGGGAGAGGCTATGTGAGGCCAGAATTTCAGAGCAATGTTGGATTAGTGTTTGCAACAGGACACTTTCTAGTCCGCAGGGTGAAGCCCATGGCCTTTGTCCAGGAGTTTAGTTACTTACCAGGAGATTTCAAGTTGTTATGAAGGAAAAAAAAAATTGCTTGTCATAAAAATCACGGTGTGGAGAAATTATAAGGACAACAATGCTTCAATTTATCATTTTTTCCTCTGCATAGAATAGCAAGAAACTAAGCAATCAGCCAGCTTGCTCATTAACTTGTGTGGATAGATACACATGAGTGTGAAAGGGGGAGGATGAGTTTCAGACATGGGCATGATTTCTGCCGGTACCACAACATAGAGTGGAAACACATACTCACACGGGTGTCCATGTACATACAAGTGTCTGAATGAAAACCAGAAATAAAAAATGATAGGAAGTGTACACTGTCATGAACTATGATTTTTTTCTAATTGCCCGAAATCCTCAATCATTCTCCTTCTCTCTACCTTAGGTCTACAAATCCCTGTCTCATCAATATCAGGCCTGGCCACGTGACTTGTTTGGGGGAGTATAATTTGAAAGCAAAGTAATGGACAATACTTTTACCATGCTCTAACTGTCACTTTTCCTATGCTGAGAGCTTAGACAAGACTGCTCTTTGACTTTGATTCTGATGTGACGAGAACAGGGGCAGAACCACAGTCCACTGAGAAATAAACCCTTTTGGGAAATCACTAGGTAGAGAATTCTGGTTTTACAGAAAAACTTAACATAAAATGGTTACAGATGGTCCCCATTTTATAGTGAATCAATTTACAAATTTTCACTTTAGAGTAGTGTGAAAGCCACAGGCATTTGGTAGAAAGGTGTTCATAATTTTGAGGATTGCTCTTTTCTTGGGCTAGTGATATGTCAGACAATGTTCTCTAATTATGACAGGCACTATTAGTTGCAACTCCCAATCATCCATGAACTGCAAAGATAAACAATCTATATTCTCCCCATACTATGTCTATAAGTCATGATGTTCAGGAGATCTGCTGCACTAATATATTTTTTACTTAAAATATTTTCAACTTTTATTCTTTTTAAAAACTGTGTTGTATAAGCATGTGTATGCTTGGTATATGTGTGTGTGGCATTTTCACATGTGAGTGTGTATGTGTGTGTGTCTGGTATATGCATGTGTGGTGTGTGTACATATATGGGTGTGGACACATGTGGAGGGCAGAAGAGTCCCACTCTATCACTCTCCACCTTATTCCCTTGAGATGGGGTCTCGCTCAGCTTACATTTTGACTGCCTTTGTTGGCCAGCAAGCCAGAGTGATAAACCTGTCTCTGCCCTCTGCAGCACTGGGTTTACAGGCATGTATGGTAACACCCAGCTTTTTATGTGGACACTGGTTATTCAAACACAGATTACTCATGCTTCTCCAGCAAGTACCCATTCCCATCAAGCAACCTCTCCAGTCCCAAAATATTTCCAGTTTTTGAAGGGTTTATCTAGATGTCACCCCATCATAAATCAAGAAACATCTGCATTCACCTGTAAATACATCCAAGTATCTCATAACAGTTCATTTTTTTCTAGCTCCTTCCCTATATCTAAGGCCCTTCATTGTTTACTAGGTAAAAGCTAAATTCAAAATGTGGGATTAAAGATTCCACATGATGCAGATGCTAACTTTCTATTGCTCTATTTTCTGCCTTCATTCTATCCTAGAGAGTCATATTGATAGCACTACTTCTTCCATTTCTTCAATATGTTTCACCACTGTGCTTGGTTCATGGTTACTGCTATCCACATTCTCCACTGCCACTTTACCCAGAGGGTCAGTTTAAACTTATTTTTGAGACCCTATCCTTTCTTATCTTTCTCCCTTAAGTTCTCTGTGATTCACTCAAGCAATTACTATATTTCTGCTTTTTGACATCAGTGTACCATAGCAGACTTCTTGAAATTACTTTTTGACATTTCTGGTCATGGGAATTTGTTGGAAGAAAGCTACAACATTTGAGGTATATTTAGATCTCCAACATCTAAGAGAGTCTGATATATGACTAATATCTTGTAAATATTTTGGAACTCCTGGGTAAATGGATGAATTAATGAAATAATGGCCCTGCTTCTCTTTTCACAGCACATTGTGATTTTCTTTTAAATTTTTGCTAAATGCTGCAGAGGAGAAAAAAAGAAATTGATTTTTTTGTTGATGTTGATATTTCACATCTGAAATTCTATTATCCCTTTATTAGTGTGTCCTCTCAAAATAAAAGGCATGCTTGTACCAATGAAATAAAAATGAAGATGCAATGGGTAAGTGGCAAGCACCCACTGCACCTTCATTCCCCCAGCCTCATTCACCCTCCCAGCTCTCCCATCGCGTCTTTCCTCCTAGCCTGGGCACTGGCCTATTTCTTGTCTTGGCACCCCAGACTTCTGGACTGACCTTTTGGCTCAGCCACCTCACTGCTTCCTGATCCTTTGCATCCAGACCAACCCCTATTCTTCCCTCTGCAGTCCCCAGGAGCACTCAGGGCCTCTTCCCACACCCACCTCCATTTGCATCCATGGGCAGTACAGCCAGAAGCTTCCTGGGGCCAGTATCTTTCCTGGGCCCAGGTCCTAGGCCAACCCAGCCCCCAAATTCCTGAGGCCACCATCTTTCCTGGAGGGATCCAGACCTTAAGAGAAAGCATGAGAGCATGTGATCTTCACCTGACTTGGGCCTCTATGGGAACTGCTGAGCAGCAAGAGGAAAGCTATTTGGCCCCTCCAATATAAAATCAAACGAGAGAACCTGAAGCCTAGACCAACCAGCTTTTCATGCCCAACAAGTAAACCACAAAGGCACATACAGTTTACAAAAATGAAGAAGACCTAAACTCAACAAAGGAAGGCTTGAGTCTCACACAAGAAACAGAAATTACAAAAGAAATCTACATGTCAAAGTCACAGAAAAAATAATAACATGAAAAACCCAAATAATACATCCCCACCAAGTACCAACAGTCTGGTAGAAAAGTACAATGAGAAGCCCCTAGAGATAACACAGGACATGGAATTCAAAAGAACAGTTATAAATATGATAAAAAGAATTCATTCAGAATTTAAAGTACACACAAAGAAATCAAAGAACTGAAAGACGATAGGGATAAACTTCTGAATGAACTCAGAAAAGAGTGAGAAATATTGAAGAACACTCAGGCTGAAATGAAGAAGGAAATGAAACACTCAGTAAGCCAATTAGAAACTGACAAGAGAAAGCCTCACCAATAGGATGAATGAAATGGAAAACAGAATATCAAGATTGGAAGATAAAATGGACTAATTATACCACTCAAGCAAAAAATTATGAAAAATTTAAGAAAACACAAGAATGTAATATGAAGGAATTTTGTGACACCATTAAAAAGACCAAAATTTTGAATCATAGGCATACAGGAAGGAGAATCTCAGGATGATGGTATGGACCAGATCTTCAACAGGATTGTAGGAGAAAATTTCCTAAAATTAAAGAAAGACATGCCCATACAAATCCAAGAAGCATATAGAACACTAAATAGACAGGACCAGAAAAGAAATATCCATGGCACATCATAATAAAAACACTAAACATACAGAACAAAGACAGATTACTAAAAGCTGCAAAAACAAAACAATAAGTCACATATAAAGAAAAAACCATTAGGATTACAGCTGACTTTTCAGTGTAAACTATGAAAGCCAGAAGAGTCTGGACCAAAGTAGTCCTAGTTCTAAATGACCACAGATGCCAACCCAGATTACTTTACCAGCCAAAATGACTATTATAGTCGAAGGGGAAATAAAAATCTTCCATGACATAAATAGGCAGAAAGAATTCACAAAACCAGAACTTCAGAGAGTTCTTGAAGAAATACAAAGAGATGAAGAAAGTAATGACTATACCCAAAGAGTTATAGAAAGAAACTTCATGAAGGTATAACCATGAAAAGGCACAGCTACACCAAGAATGTGACCAGAAATAAAAATGACAGGAATCAATACACATCTTTCATTAATAACTTTAACTATCAATGGACTGAATTACCCAGTCAAAAGACACAGACTAGTTGAATGGCTTAAGAAACAAAATCCATCTTTTTGTTGTCTGCAAGAAACTCATTTCACTTTCAAGAACAAGCGCTACCTTTAGGTGAAAGGATGGAAAAATTATACCAAGAGAAAGGTACTAAGAAAAAAAGCAGGCATTGCAATTCTAATATCTAACAATATAGAATTCAGACTAGAGCTAATCAGAACAAATAAAGAGGGTCACTTCATTCTGATCAAAGGAACATATGACCAAGAAGATATTACAATCATGAACATAATATATTCACCAAAGTCTGGTGCACCCAACTACATAAAAACAGTACTTCAGGACTTTAAGACCCAGATTAATCCCAAATCATTAATAGTAGGGGATTTCAATATCCCATTGTCTCCATTAGATGGGTCAACAGGACAGAGAATTAAGAGAGAGACATCTGAATTACCTAAAAAGCATCTACTGAATATTCACTCAAGCACCAAAGAATATACTTTCTCTTTGGTGCCCCATGGAACTTTCTCCAAAATTGACCATATACTGGGGCACAAAAATAAAGCCCAGAAAACACAGAAAGATTTAAATAATTCCATGCAATCTATCAGACTACAACGCAATAAAGCTTAAAATCAACATCACAAGAAACCCTAGTAACTACATGAACACATAGAGATTAAACAACACACTCCTGAATGATGAATGGGTCAAAGGAGAAATTAAGAAAGAAAAGTATTCCTGGAACTAAATGAAAAGGACAATACAACACAACAAAACCTCTGGAACATGTTGAAAGCAGTACTTAGAGGGACATTTATAGCTCTGAGTATCTTCATTAAAAACTCAGAGAGAACACAAATAAATGACTTAATATTGCAACTCAAGACACTTGAGAAGCAACAACAAATGAAAGCCAAACCCAGTAGACAAGAAGAAATAACAAAAATGAGAGCAGAAATTAATGAAATAGAAACAACAAAAAGACTACAAAGAATCAATGAATGTTCTTTGAAAAGATAAACAACATTGACAGACCCTTAGCGCAGTTAACCAAAAGAAAGAAAGAGCACCTCCAAATCAACAAAATCAGAGATGAAAGGGGAAACATCACAACAGATACCAGAAAGATACAGAACATTATAAGGGAATACTTTAAAAACGTATATGCCACTAAATTTGAAAACCTAAAATAAATGGATGGATATCTAAAGGCATGGAAACTACCAAAACTAAACCAAAAAGAGATTAACAGCTTAAACAGACCCATAACACAAAAAGAAATTGAAACAGTAATACAAAATTTCCCGACTGAAAAAAAAACCCCAGGACCAGATGGATTTACAGCAGAATTCTACCAGACATTTAAAGAAGATCTATTTCCAATACTATTTAATTTATTCAAAAAGATATAAATGGAGGTAAACTTCCAAATTCCTTCTATGAAGCCAGCATCACTCTAATACCAAAGCCTGGTAAAGATACAACCAAAAAAGAAAACTATAGACCCATGTCCTTAATGAACATAGATGCAAAAATTCTCAACAAGATACTTGCAAATCACATGCTAACACATATCAAAAAGATCATCCACCATGATCAAGTTGGCTTTATTCCAGAGATGCAGAGATGGTTGAATATACATAATTCAATAAACATCATAAATCATATAAATGGACTCAAAGACAAGAACCACATGGTCATCTCAATAGATGCAGAGAAGGCCTTTGGCAAAATTCAAGATGCATTTATGTTCAAAGTCCTAGAGGCAAGTGGACTGGAGGGAACATATCTCAACATAATTAAAGCCATATACAAGCCCACAGCCAACATAGTTCTAAATGGAGAAAAACTAGAAGCACCCATTAAAATCAGGAACCAGAAAAGGCTGTCCACTATCTCCACTCCTTTTTAACATAATGCTTGAAGCTCTTGCAAGAGCAGTAAGACAAGAGAAATAAATGAAAGGAGTAATTGGAAAAGAAGAGATCAAATTATCCCTTTTTAAAATGATATATCTAAGAGACACCAAAAATTCCACCAGAAAACTAGAAATAATTAACACTTTTAGTAAAGTGGCAGGTGTCAAAATCAATCTACTAAAGTCTGTAGCCTTTCTATATACTAATAACAAGCAATCAGAGAAAGAATACATGGAAACACTCCCTCTCACAATAGCTACAAAAAAATAAAATATCTCAGAATAAACCTGACCAAAGACATTAAATACTTCTACAATGAAAAGTTTTAAATCCTTAAAGAGATTGAGGAAGACATCAGAAGATGGGAGGACTTCCCATGTTCATGGAATGGAAGAATTAATATTGTGAAAATGACCATCCTACCAAAAGCCTTTTATAGATTCAATGCAATGCCCATCAAAAGCCCCATGATGTTCTTCAAAGAATCGGAAAAAAAAAAATCCTAGGATTTATGTGAAAGCACAAAAGACCTCAGATAGCCAAAGCAATCCTGAGCACTAAAAGCAATGCTGGGGGGATTTTAAACTGAATTACAGACTATAGTCATAGAAAAACATGGTACTGGCACAAAAATAGACCTGTAAATCAATGGAACAAAATTGAAGACCCAAATATGAGTACATTCAATTTCAGCCACCTGATATTTGACAAAGGGGACAATAATATTCACTGGAGGAAAGACAGCATGTTCAGCTGTCTGAACATAGATCTCCACCTGTGGAAGAATGAAACTAAATCCCTGTCTTTCTCCTGTACAAAAATCAACTCCAAATGGATCAAAGACCTCAATGTGAAGCCTGAAACTCTGAAACTGTTAGAAGAAAACATTGTCCATAACCTACAAGTTATTGGTGTACGAAAGTATTTTCTAATCCGAACATCAATTGCTCAGGAAACAAGGTCAAGAATCAACAAATGGGACCTCATTAAACTGAAAAGTTTCTGTACATCAAAGGAAGCAACCAAGAAAGAGGAAACCCACAGAACGGGAGAAAATCTTCACCAGCAACACATTTGATAGAGGTTTAACATCCAGAATATATAACAAATTCTAAAAACAGAGAATCAAGAAAGGAAGTAACCCAATTAAAAGATGGACTAAGGAGCTGAACAGAGATTTCTCAAAAGAAGAAATAAAGATGGCTAAGAAGCATCTTTTTGTCACTATTTTATTTTATTTTTGTTTTTTAGAAGAAGCATTTCATTACAGCTTTAACATACTCAATTTCCAGAGCAAAAATACATCTCTTTCAAAAGTGGTTATAAAAATGAACCTAAAATTAATATAGCTATACAATATTGAACTCATTATAAACCCTGTAAGACATAAAATTGAATGAGTTTTTAACCTTTAAAAAAGATCTCCATTTCATTTTAAAATATACTGTTTCTTACAGAAAGACTAATTGTTTATGCTAATAACACTTAGATGTTGGCACACGCATCTCTAATCTGTATGTATCTGACTATTCGTAGTCATGGTTGGTTGCACTCAGATCCTTGGCACCTATGTTTGGATATAAAGTCATCAGGTAGATTTCAATTGTGAAGTAACACAGACTCAGAAAAACAAAAACAAAATGAAACAAAACAAAACAAAACAAAATGTATGTTATCCCTCATATGTGGAACCTAACACCAAATCCTGATAAGTGAGTATGTATCCAGATATAACTACAGTAACCAGGATAATGGAAAGGAACCAGGGAAGTAAAGGAAAAGAAAGAATCTGAAAGAGAATAGTGGGAAACAGGCCTTAATAAAGGAGATATGAGTAAAAACTGTGTTAGTTTAAGGGAGGGGAGAATGAAGGGTATGCAAGGAACCTAGGGGATAAAGAGAAAGAAGGAGCTCAAGAGAGGTAGGACCATAGGAGAAGGGTATTATTAAGAGAGAGATGGGAAAAATGAGGGCACCTTAATTTCAGAAACCATAATGGAAGGGTTAGACAATGTGTGTAACCATATTAGTCCAACAGCCTACTGACAAGTTGTACATACAACTAGCTCAAGGAACATAATATATGTCCTGTCAAGGTTTATCTGAGAATGTTTGGTCTTTGCCCAAGCTTTATCTACATAGAACATGGTAATTAAAAGTACTAGCCTGGTGGAACTAACCTTCTTAGATGTTTAACAGCCATACTTTGAGGCCTAAACTAATTTGGTCAGAGGGACTTAAAGGACCGTTTTTGCTCCTTGCCTTCCAATATCAACTAAGTTCCAGGAGACTATGGAGCATCTCTCAAACTGTGGTGAGCCACCTGTCCTCTTGATCAAGAAGGCCATGGAGACCCCGCCAGATGGACTTGAACCAGGGTCCAGTCTACAAAGAGGGTCAACAGAGAGGAAACATTTCTTCCATGCGTTCAAGGGAAGCCATCCATGGTCGAGCAGGACTTTTGACTTATCTTCACATAAATGGAGCTGGTAAAAGAAAGGAGCTGGGGGCTCCTCCCAAGCCCATGTGACCCTTGAGGAGCAGATCCTCAAATGACCTTAAGAGTAAAAATAAATTGATTTATCTGGGCCAACTGTATGGTCTTAAACACTCAAAAAGAAAGTGTAACCAAAGATTAAAGGGATCAATATAATTCTTTAAGAGTTCATGTGTATAACTAAAGTCTACATAACCAGTAACAATGCCAGACAGGATATACCTTCCTTTGAGTTTTTGGCCAGGGTGGTCCAAGAGCCTCCCAGACAGTAACCCAGGATAGAACTGGGAAAATGAACACTAAATATTCCTATCTAAAGGAATATTGACAACTGCTTGCTGCTAGATGAAGAGCTGATCTTCCTAAAACAAGGAACTCTAGATAGGCTGACTAGACTCAGCACATGGACAAGCCCTGGGGAACAGCTGGGGGCACTGACAATACGGTGGACATTAACAGGATGATAGAGTATATGGACTCCAGTGGGGGGGTACTATGGGAGGATGCCACTTGGGATGCAGGTTTATAGATGAATAAGATTGTTTTGGATGTTCTGTATGAAATACACACAAAAAATTAATAAATAAAAAATGAGTTATATTTTAGGAAGAACCATAAAATTTGGTTCATGTTAATTAGTAGATGTGAAAAAAATACCATTTAAATCTTCCTGATGACTTTATATCCATGCTCAGGTGTCAAGGATCTCAGAAAGTAACTGACTGTGACTAGTAATAATCAGATATCTAGAGATTAGAGACAATATGCAAACATCTAAGTGTTAGTTGCATTAAAAATAAGTTTTTCTATATGAAACTGTATATTTTTAAATGAAAAGGAAATATTTTTGAAGGTTAAAACCTCATTCAATTTTATATCTTATAGGGTTTATACTGAGTACAATACTGTATAACTGTATTAATCAAACTGTAACCCTAAAATTTTACAGCCAATTTTTAAAGAGGTGCACCTTAGCTCTGGAAATTGTTATTGAATATGTCAATGCTGCTGTAATGAAATGCTTCTTCTAATTATGTGGTTATTAAATAAATAATTAAAAATATACTAGCTATATAAAATAATGGAGATGCATAATAAATAGTTATTACCCAAATTTGGAGATTGCTTCTTTAGCCTCTAAATTGATTTTAATGTCTAAGCTAATAGTGATGTTTCTTGCCTGCCTTGAGAACCTTGTGCATGCTTCATCAATCTTAAACACTTCTCTACTTTTTCTACTACACTGTCATCCTGACCTCATCTGTGTGTTCTTGACTACCTCAAGAAGGTTAATTGCAAAAGAGTGCAGAATTGCCTTAGAATATTATATTTGACACTTGTTTTCTACTTTAATACTGAAAATAAAGATATTATTTCAAACCTTCCAACCAATTGCAGATCATACTCATTTTATTTTGGGTCAAACCATCTTACTGTTCTTATGCAAATCTAAATGGGTTTATGAGCTGAACAATGACACCGATCTCCCTATAGTTTCTGTTTTCCATCTCTGAAATGAAACTAGAAAGAAGAAGGATTCTGAAATATCTTTAACAACATCCATGAGAAACAAATTAGAGCAAATGAATTCACTTATAAGTGCAGAAGCAGAAGAGTCAGGTATAATAACTAAAAGCTACCACAAGGAGAAACTGAATCTCGCAGTCCCCAAATCTATAGAACACAGAGAAATCAGAGTCTTAGTTTGAAATTTCAACTCTACCTTTTATCAACTGTGTGATTTTAGGTAAGTTAGTTGCCTCAACCACCTGAGAGTTATTGTTTTATCTCACAGTTTTTCTTAAAATATTCTCCACTGCTCAGTAACTTACTTGTTGCTTCTCAAGTCAATGATTTTGAAGTGATTATTGAATTTTTTCTTCCTTCACACCTTGTAACTATAAATCCATACATCTTGAATGCATGTACTTCTCACAATCTTTTCTACATTACCCAACCCTTCCAACTTTTAGGAATTAATGATGGTGATACTGAGGATGAGGATGAAGTGAGCGTGCACACTTCTTTGTTGTGTGCTGTTCTATAGACTGAGGTAATATTGTACTTGGTTTAAGTGGCTATCCAAATTATCACTGCCCACTCGGTAATTTCTACAACAAACATTTTTTTCTCATAATCTGGAGGCTTGAGTTCAAAATCAGGATACTAATAGGTCCATATTTCAGACTGGAAGCGTTCCAGTCACAGAGCACTTGAGAGCTCTGGTGCTCTTTAATATGGACAGTAACTCCCTCCACTAGCACTGTAGCTTCCCGGCCTTGTTACTTTCCAAATTACCAGCTTGCTGATACAATCATTTTGGGACTTGAAAATTTTAACAAGCGAATTCTGGGCTACATCAATTAATTCATATGATGACAGTATAAGGTAGACAGTGTTTTCATCCACATCTTACAGAGGAGGATAATAAGGAATAAAAACTTATTTTACCCCAGGTCACACAGAACTACTAAGCAAGAGTGAACCCAAAAAACTTTGGCACAAATACTTTCAGCTTTGATGTTGTAATAGCTTCTAAATAAAAAAAAAAGTGTGTGGTATCTTAGATCAGTGGGAACAACAGTGACATTCATATCTGTTCTGTTTAGAAGTACAATCTTTGGGGCTGGAGCGATGGCTCAGCAGTTAAGAGCACTGACTGCTCTTGCAGAGGACCAGGGTTCAATTCCCAGCACCCACATGGTGACTAACAACCATCTATAACTCCAGTTCAAGGAGATCTGACACCCTGTTCTGATCTCCTGTCCATTGCATACATGGGTGCACTCACAAAAATGCAGGCAATACACTTACACACATAAAATTAAAACAAGTAAAATATAAGAAATGAATAAATAAAAAAGAAATAAAGTCTTTGTAATGTGAATACATAGGACTAAGTCACAAATTCACTAATTTTGTGCCTGTTCTGAACTTCTCTGAGCTGCAGTTTTCTAACTTGGAACTCAGAATTTGGCATTTTACCAAGGATATTTGTGAGCTTTCCCTCTAGTATCCATCTCTATTTGCCCTGAGCAGTGTCTCTATTTTTGTATATTAGGAAATGTTGTAATATGTTTTCTTTTGCTATGTGAGAATATTATAAATTGGGTAATTTTTTATTGATTTTTTTTTGTGTATTTCATACAGAACATCTCAAACGATCTTAATCATCTTTATACCCCCATCCCCACTGGCATCCTCCCATAGCCTCCCTCCCGCCACTGGATCCTGTATACTCTGTCATCCCTGTTAATTGCCCACTGTGTTGTCAGTGTCCCCAGCCATTCCCCAGTGCAAGTCCATCTGCTTAGTCTAGTCTGCCTATCTAGAGTCTCTTGTTTTAGGAAGATCAGCTCTTCTTCATCTAACAGCAATCAATTTCCAAAATTCCTTTAGATAAGATTGGGGTCTGTTATTCATTATCCCAGTTCTAGGCCTGAGTTTACATGGGACTTGTGTATGCTGATGCCTATGTCATAGAATCATATGAGCAGGTTCCCAGAAGCTTGTAGGACTCTGTTTCTATATGATCATGCACATTCTACCTGTCTCATTAAATCTTTCTGCCCCTTCTTCTGAGATGGTCCTTGAGCTTAAGTTGGGTAATTTATAAAGAAAAGAAATGTATTTTCCATAGCTATAGAGGCTAGAAGTCGAAAACCATGGCGCATACATATGGCAAGGGTCTCTGTGTTGTAGCATGGTGTAAGTGCAGACAAGTGAGCACATGCAAGGCAGACATGAGGGAAAGGGGATAAAACAACAAGACCACTCTACTGATAACTAGCTCACATCTATGATCATGTAATTATTCCATACATAAGGACAGAGCCCTTATTAGCTCATTGCCTCTCAGCAGGCCCCCATCTCTCAATGGTCATCGATGGGATTACAACCCCACACATGAACTTTGGTGTACACATTCAAACAGTAAGCACTGACTGTACTCTTAGATCTAGATTCCATGCACAGAAAACTATTATTTCTGAGACATGGGAACCATCAGTTCAACCTGTCAGGTAGCAAGTTAAAGGAAATATTTTCTAACTTTCCTTTTCTTGTGCCCAACAGTTTCTTGCTGAATCCAAGTGAGGACAAGTGGGTGAGAGAGAGACATGGCTGTAACCTATGAATTCCATCTGTCTGGAACACAGCAACATGGAAGAGAATTAAGATTAATAGGTCTGGAGAGGAAAATGGAAAACTCTATCCCATTGTTAGCAAAATTTGTATATCTGGGATGCCAAACTTCTATCACAAAGGAAGAGACAAGAAGAAAAATGGAGGATTGCTTTCTAAATAAAAGCCTGTAACTTGGAACACTTTAAATAAACACATTTTGTTTCAACTTAATTAAATGTGAACTAGAAAGTACAAGAAAAATATATTTTGTCACAACAAAAGCACTTTCAGTTATCACTAAACTGTTACTTCTAAGCCTGGGCATTTTCATCCTTAACAATCTTCTCAACTTTTCATTTTGCTGGCTCACCTCGGTCAGTATGTGCTATTCATTGTTGAAAGTCTTTTCCATGGTGACTAAATCACAACTACTCTGACAGTTTGCTGTTCACATGAACTTGGGGAATAAGCAAAGCCTGAAATGATAATAACTACTCTTTGAAGAAAGTACCTGGAGTTTTCCATAAATTTTTGATAAAAATAAGTCTCTTCATTTTCCCTCTCACTTCAATATACAGAGCTGCCTGCATTTTTAGTCAAGCACCATGTGATTCTTGCTTCATGGTACCCTCAGGAGCTTTTCACCCATATTCCTGTCTGTGGAAATCAGGTTGCCATTTGAGAGTGCCATTTTGTGGACAAAATGCACAAAAATGCTGGGAAGGAGACTGGTGCAGCCACCCTTGGCTGAAACGACCAACTTCTATAAAAGGAAAATCAACAGTAATCATGTTAGCAAATTAGCAAGTTTAATACAATATTTTATTGATTTATTTTTTAGAATTTCATACAATTTATTTTGATCATACTCAATCCCTCTCCCTGTTCTTAACTCCTCCCAGATCTACCCCTATCTCCACACCCCATTCCAACTCCATGTCTTATTTTTAATTTTTTTTATTAACCTTGGAGTTCAATTTGTGTTGCCTATATACTTGTGGGTATGAGACCATCCACTGGAGCATCACTGACCTTCCATGGGCCACAGCCTTTACGCAAACCAAGTCATCCTCCCCAAGAAGCCATCAATTGCCAATAGCTTCTCACTTAGGGGTGAGGACCCTTGAGGCCCTTCTGTTTCCATGCTAGAATGTTGACTGTCTTTATCTTGTGCAGGTCTTGTGCAGACAACCACATCTGCTGTGAGTTCATGAGTTAGTAATCCTCTCATATCCAGAAGACACTATTTTGTTCTGGCCTTCCTTGACCTCTGACTCTTACAATCTTTCCACACTCTCTTCTGTGATGGTATCTGAGCCTGAGTATGTGGGGAGTGTAGATGTCCCGTTTTGGCTGAGCACTCTGCTGGCACAAATTCTTTGCAGTTTGATCAGTTGTAGGTCTTTGATAGAGGGCAGTTTGATACCATGACTACGTAGCAGAGTAATTGTAGTATGTTCAACTCTGGGACCTTTGAACTCTCCAACCATGGGTTTTTAGCTAGAATTATAGTACCAGGCATGTGTTTTCTCCTGTGGAGTAGGCTTTAATTCCAATGTGGTTAGCTACCCCATAGCATTCATGAGACTATTGCAGCCATGGATGATATATCTAGCCACACTGGTCATCATTGTACTTTACAAGGTTCATAGCTGAATAAGAGTGATGATGACGTTTTTCCCTCACAAGGCTACACAGAACTTTCTGATACTATGAAAGCTAACTAGCAGAGAGAAAGCTTCCTGGTAAGGCCAATTTGATTTCTTCATTTCCTAAGACCAAGTGTACAGTATCTTCAGCAATGGGGTCTTACCATAAAGTTCTGGTGGGAAACAAAGAGCAGCAGCAAATTTTGTATTGTTTGAGGGTTTCTGAGATACCACTAACCAATAATTTTACCACATCTGGTACTGAGCTTTTTATTTAGTAACTTATGGCTTCTGGGAGAAGCATCATCCACTTTTTAGGATAGCTCAAGCAATTTTTAAAGGAAGGGATACTATGGGCTTGGTACTATACACACTGCTTCTATTTCTATTTTATTTAATATTAATCAGAACTTCAGATACAATTATTATGTTTCTATTTTACTAAAGAACTGTTAAACTAATCATTAAATAACTTATATGTTTAAAGTTTACACTGGTCTAAAGGAGATAACTGGATCTCGAACTGTCAGAACCACAATAGATATCCAAAAAGGATATAGACAGTAGACACCCAGGGAGACACATGTTGGTGGGCACAGACAAAGTAGCACATTCCACGAAATTGTGCTCATTCTTCCTGCAAGATTGCTCTCTGTTGTGGAAATAAAAATGGTGGCTGCCTTCAAGCAGAAGCTATTAAAAATTGTAATTATTGAGCTCACTCGCCTTACTCTAAGTCCATGATTTCTAGTAAGTATTTCTAATTTTGCTTCTCTTGAACCTTCCTACTGGGAAATGTGTTGATTGTACTGATATTTTAATTATTTGCTTTAGGCTCTTGCAAGTTATTAGTGTGATTTGATATTCTTGCAAGAATTCAGAAATGGGACACCAGCAAGTTTGAATTAAAGGACATGTAAAACAGGAATGTATTATTTGAACTTTACTAGATTAGATTCAACCATTGTCTATTCTTACTTGAAGCATGTGTTTTGAGTAGAGGTTTCCATATTTTTAGAGATCCAATCTCCTAGGCCACAATCAGTACCTGCACTGTGGTGGATATATTCAAAGTATGCAATTTACTCAGAAAAATTATTAGTCCAGAGATGCACTCCTGTTTGAAATAGAACCCATCAGAAATTTTCTCAAGGACTCTTCAGTTTGGGATTGAAGAGTTAGAGTGCATTTATTTGCTGTTTGTTAAAATGGTGCAATGTGACAAAAAATTGGTACAGTGTGACTTTTGAGCAGCCATCATCCCTGTGCTACGGAAGTCAGCCATGTGGGTGCTGGGAACTGAACCTTGGACTTCTTCAAGAGAAACCAGTGCTCTTAACTATTGGGTCATCTCTTCTGTCCATCCATCATTTTCTACTATGATTTTCTTATAAATTTCACAAGATAGTAGTGTATGTAAATACTCCTACGAAATTTCCATTGACAGTCCATACAAATGCCTGGCCACTTTGATGTGGCATTAACTGTTTCTAAGTATACAAGTTATACTTATTCTGTATCCTTAATTTCTTATGAGTACTGTCATCATTATGGTGAATTAACCATTAGGAACAAAAAAGTTTATAACCACCAACCTTTACTCATTACAAACATCTTTCACATTTTCCTTAACTATAATTAGATGAATGAGAAGATGATATTGGGTTTCTGACTTTTCCATTCACAAATGAGTAACTTTCCCTCTAAGCCATGTAGGGAATAGTAGGAAAAAAGTATGATTTAAATATTGAAAAGATTTCCAAGATAACAAATGAGGAAATCAATTCTAAGTCTTAATATACAAGTTTATGAATGTCTTTTGGACCTAGGGCCAAACACTATCCCAGGATGTCCTCAAAATAGAGCTGATGATACTCACATGATGATGTAGATGGATAATCATTGATGACATAGTCTTTTCTTTGGGAGGCAATATAGCATGGTAGCTAGAGTACATACCTTCAAGCTGGTTCATGAATTTGGTAATATTCTTGACCCTAAGGTCAGTAAACATTCTTTACTGATGAAGTGAAAATAAGTGTCCATTTCATAGAGTTATAATAGGTACATTATACCAATAAAGTGCTCGGAACTACTTCTATATGGCAAGAATTAAGTAATAGCTCTTATAATTCACATATATAGATATAGTATAGTTATCTAGCTATATATAGATACATAGATATACATTCATGCATACATACACATATAGAAAATATATATATATATATATGTATATATATATACACACATGTATACATGTATATAATGCTAGAGTTTGGAGCCAGGACCTTGTTCATGCTAGGTAAACACTTTGCCACTGAATTATATCTGCATCCCTTCTTGTGCATATTTCTTACATATTTGCTGAGTGATTTTCTGCGATGAACATTGTGCTAAGAATTGAGGAAGGAAAGCATAACAAAAATTATGACAGCCCCTGCTATCAAAAAGGCACACCATGTAACATATGAGGGAATGTATAAACCAAAACCCCAACAGAAAGCAGAATAAACTAATGGTTAAACAGGATGAAAATTTCCACCTAATACACTATAGAAGCTCAAGGTGGCTATTTCTAACTGGGACCTCAATAAAGCCTCCTGTCTAGGACTCTTCATCTTGGGAACGTCATATAAAGTAGTTGATTTAGTCACAAATTAAATGTGCAATGAGAGGGAGAATAAGATTTTTTTACAGGAATCGTTGATTAAATTCCTTCTTACAGAGTCAGATTTGTTCCTTACTGAAGGAAAAAGATAAATACTCCATTCCTTCCATCCTTTGCCACAGTGAGTTCTGAACGCTGGACCTGCTCAATCCTGTACATTCATATGTTTATTAACCTGAATTCTGATAGAAAACCTACCTACAGAAACAGTCAAAAGGAACTAAACCTGTGATTGCTTTTGCCCTGGGGCTGCTTTCTCTTATGTAACATACACACACACACACACACACTCACACTCACACTCACATAAATACATTTAATTTAATAAGATTTATAAGGGATTAAAAAGAATAAGAAAACAAAAGAACCGAACTTTCACTGCATATCAATGTCATATTAATGTGTCTTCCTTTTAGTTAGCCACCTTGGTGACCGTAGTTCTAAGGATACTTAATATACTATTTTTAAATTTATTTATTTATGTTGAAGGGAATTGTAGTGGTGTGCAGGTATACACATGTTGGGGTGCATATGTGGAGGTCTTAGGATATCTGGAAGTGGGTCTTCTCACCATGTGGATCCTGGGGCTCAAATTCACACAGTCATGATGGACAGCAAGCACCTCTATTTGCAGAGTCATCTCACAATCCCTTCCATACCGCTAAACTGCTACTGGAAAGGAATGGCCTAGAGATAATTTTATCTCATTTCAATCATATGCTCTCATTTTTTAGATGAAGAAACAGAGAAATCAAGTCATTCATCCAGGGTCACACAGCCAGCTTAATGAGCTTCAGGCAGACCAGCTTTCACATCCAGCTATAAAAACCTCAGTCTCATCACACTGTGCTGCATCTCTTTAGAGTGACAGTTTCTTCCTTTCTTACTGCATCTTGGCTTTTGTTCCACCTCGTGCAGTGCTGGTTTAACTGACTCAAGGATGAGCCTTTTATTAAATACCAGCTTCTCATTTGTAAGCAGGATTGAAGAGCTGAATCTGGGCAGCTGGCTGAGCTGCTGCAGGCATTCACACTGGCACAGACACAGCAGATGGAGACACCCCATGCCTCCTGCGTGTGGCTAGGCGGACATCAGAACAAATGCACTGGACACATGAAGGGCATCATTTATAAAATGTTTCTAAGAGCAACAGGGGAAGGGAACTAGAATAGAAATAGTAAATGTTGCTTCTCTTCCTGTGTTAAAAAGGCGGTTTCTAGCCAAAATATGGCCCTAGCTAAATATTTCTCCACATAACAAAAGCTATATAAAAATGCACTATTTTATTTACTGATTAGGTGGCTATGCCCCATTCTAGCTCCTGATGCTAAGTGCAGTTAGTCTACGTTACTCATCTTTTCAATTTGGTTGTCACTTATTTTTACCTTAAGTGCTTATAAATTATAAGATGCATCAAGTTGTTTTGTTCAACTCCACCCCATACCAAGCTTCAACTACCTGTAGAAACCTATATCCAGAGAAACCATGACAAATTAGCAGGTCTACTCTATAGTCTTCTACAAAGTAATAACAAAGGTCCCCAAGATGGTGAAATATATATATTATTCTCATGCATATGACCATTCTTAGAGGATAAGCGACCTCTCAGATACATGGACTGCTATTCTGATAATTAAAACAGTCCTCCATGTGTACATTTAGAACCACACTTTTCAAAAATGTCGTATTTTATGATCTTTTCATTCAGAAGAAAATAAATTATGATTAGATATTTGTTAGGGACCTACAGTTTTCCTCTCCTCTCAGATTTTATGTTCTTATTAAATTCAGCATCTTCCAAATAAACTTTAAAATAATAATTTGGTCTGCCCTCCAGTACTTTCAACTAAATCATCACTCACCTTTACATTGGATTAATTTACTTTGGACATGCTGTGTTCCAGGCATTGCAATAGATCTACACACACATATTTGAAACAAAGTTTCTAGCCTCAAGCTGCTCACCATATACTGAAGGGGACAAACATAGTAACATGACTAGATCCAAGATTGAAATGAGCTTTCCGTGTCAGGGAATGAACAAAGACACAGTATAACAGTTACTCTGTGGTTTCATTGGCAGGTGGACAGTGGGTGATCAAGAAGTCCTAAGGTGGCCAAGGGCTTTGAGAGTAGAATGAATTCAAGAATGATAAATGGATCAGAAAAAGAAGTTCTCAAGACTGGAGAGATAGCTCAGTGGTTAAAAGCACTGACTGCTCTTGCAAACGACCCAGGTTTGATTCCCAGAATCCACATGGTGGTTAATAACCCTCCAAAACTCCAGTTCCAGGGGATCCACCACTTTCTTCTGACCTCTGCCAGCATTGCATGGCATGGGTACACTTACACATATGCAGGCAATACACCCATAGACATAAAAAATTAAAATATTAAAAAAGAAGCTCTCATCTCTCACCTTAGAGAAATGAATGCAGCCTGATAAAAACAACAGAAAGCAGTAGAGAGAGGATCCAACAGATCAAACACAATGCCTAAGAAATAGAAGGCTGGAGCCCTTCATGATCGTGGTTGCAAAACATAAAAGGCAGGCACAGCAGATTTACCAAGCAGAGGACGTGAGTATCAAAACATAGTTTGAGCTTGAATTTGAGTTGGACTTAAGAAACAGAAGATTCCATTCATCAGGATACAGTTAGCCAAAGAGTGCTGCTAGATTCAGAAGAAGACTATGAAATAGAAGCATCCAGACAAAGTGAAAACCAACTGAGACGTATAGGAAACACTAAGAGTAAAATATCAACAAGTTTTCACCAGGGAAATGCAAATCAAAAATTCAGATTCCTTTACCTCAGTCTTCAAGAAAATAAACATCTGTAAATGCTGGCTAGGATGCTTGAAAAAAAAGGACCTTTCCTTATTCACTATGGTGATAATGTAAATTAGTCCAACCGTGGTGGGAATCAGTAGAATCTTCCTAAAAACTTAAAATAGAACGTCTATGTGATTCAGCTATATTTCTAAAAGAATCAAATTCAATCTACTTATACCATGTTTATCATGCACTATGCTCAATAGTCATTTACAGAATTTTATTAGATGCCCATTACTAGAAGAATGAATAAGGAAAATGTAGTATATATACACAATGGAGCTTTATTCAGCCATAAAGTAGTATGAAACTATGTCATTCACAGAAACTAGAGATTATCATGGCATATCAAACAGACTCAGAAAAATGAATGTCATGGGTTTCTTCTCACATGTGGAACAGCAGAAGGGGCCTAAAATAAAAGGGAGACTAACCAAGAATCTGGAGTGGAAAATCGTAAGGAGAGGGATAAAAATGAGTAACAAAGAGAATGAATATTATCCATCACAATGAAACCCCTTACTGTGTACATTTAATATATAAAAATAAGTACATACTAACAAGCGATCCCCAGTAACATCTAGCAATGGAAGGAGAGACAAAATATCCAGGCAGGGATAATACCACAGCTCAGAGACTGGAGGCACAAGAAGAAGCTTTACACAAGTTTTGGAACCACAAACATACCAGCCTGTGGCAGAGGAGCCAAGGAGAGAAAGAAGGAATTTTCTATATAGTCCTTCCTTTGACTGTTCAATCTCTGGCCAGGGTTCACATTAGCTGACATTACTGTTCAGCAAGTTGGCAAATAAGTCCGGGCCTCCTAGATGTAGAGAAGATTAGGGGACATGCAGGAAAAGAGGCATGAGAGCAGGTGGCCACGGCTGCCATGGTGCACAGGAACCTGAGTAGAGAACCCAGAATCTGATTTCATATTGAAAAACGACAAACATTTATTCAGAAATTTAAATCAAGTATAGGTGGTTAGATACTCCTTATTATCAAAGAATGGCAATTAGAGTAAGGTTGCATAATTCCAAAGTAGGCAGCCCAGAAACATCTACAGAGGGTTCCATCTAGGACTGGTTTTGCATCTTCAAGCCTTGCTAATGTTACATGAGATATAAATGACTTAACTGTCTACTACTGTATGAGAGATGCCTTACAGGACACCGTTCCTAAGTCACATCATAACTCCATGTAACAGGTACAAACCTGGAGTATAGAAAGTTTCAGTGACCTGCCCAAAAGTAAACCACTAAATCATTTAATGAATAGTATTTGAATTCTTGTCTAACTCTAAAACCTGCATTCATGGCACTAAATCACCCTTCCTCAATAAACTCTAGTGAATTATCTCAGGCTCCTTTGTACAAAATAGGTGTAGGGTCTAATCCATCTGGAGCCAGATGGATTCAAATCCCAGCTCTGCTGCTCACTGACTGTGGTACATTGGAAAATATAGTAGTTCCCTATTTTGCCTGTGACAAACTATTCACAAACACATTGGATTAAAAGAACATGAACTGGGGCTGGAGAGATAGCTCAGCATTTAAGAGCACTGGCTGGTCTTCCAGAGAACCAGGGTTGGAGTCCCAGCACCCACACGGCAGCTAACAGCCATTACTGTAGTTCCAGGGCAACTGATAAAATCTTCTGGTCTCTACTGGTTTTGCACAACACAGGTACACTTATATACATGCAAACAAAACACATACACATAAAATAAAATTTAAAAAAATAAAATGGGGACACACTGTCTTCAGTCCCTTATCCTCTAAAACTTGGCCAGTTGAGGCTCTCTGTATGCATTGTACTCTGTTGTTTGTGGAAGCTTCCCTGGGGAGAGTTGATTATACCACTCTTTGGCATACACCCAAAGGATACTGTAGAGATATTTGTACATTCATGTTTGTTGCTGCTCTTTTAGCAATAAGAAAGAAATGGTAAAAGCCTTAAAGTCCCTCAACAGACAAATAGATAATGAAAATGTGGTACATTTAAACAATGGAGTTTTACTCAGCAGTAAAGAAAAATGAAATCATGAAATTTGAAGGCAAGTATACCATATACTATGCATCAAAAAAGCTTCATTTTTACAACAGATGGAGGCTATTACAGAGTTACACTACTGGTCATACACAGAGATTGTATGTCTGAGAAATACCCAACTCTAAGTGGAATCTCTACACCTCAGACTCAAGGAACCTGGCAGAACAGGGGTAGAGGGAATACTAATATATCTTTCAAGTGGGGGTTAGGTGCAGATGGAGGAAGGGGTTTATGTTTGATTAACATCTATTTTATGAAATGTACACAAACTCAATAAAATATACATAGAAATGGGGGGTAGAGAGATGGGTTGGTGGTTAAGAGTCCTGACTGCTCTTGCAGAAGACCCAGGATCAATTCCCAGCACCCGCATGGTGGCTAACGACCACCATATAAACTCAAGTTCCAGGGGAATCCAACATCCTCCCCTGACTTCTGTGAGTATTGCATGACAAGGATGCAATACACCCATGCAGGCAATACATTCATGCACCTAAAATAAAGATGATCAAATAGTTTTAAAGATCGGAAATTGATTCTCCTAGAGTCTGGGAAGTGTAAGTTGGGAATGAATCAAAAGGCAAAACCGGGCTGGATCATTTTGAAAGCCCCGTGGGAGAATGTATTCCTTGTGACCCCCCCTTTTTCTGAAGATGGTATTCTTTGGTCCACATCAGTCTCTGTGACACAGTAGTGTATTCTGCTTTCATCATCATGTCTTCTCTCTACAGTCAAAATCCCTTTTCTTTCCCTTATACAAGCAGGCATGAGAGTACATTTGGGCCAACAAAGATAATCCATGAAAAGTTCCTCATATCAATATTCTAAATTTTGTCCCCATCTACAGAATCCCTTTAATATATGAGACAATATTCACAGGCTCCAAGAAATAAGACCTAGAGGTCTTTAGAGTCTGTTATTCAGTCTACCATAGGAGAACTCATGAACTTTGTATTCACAGTCCTAAAATAAGAAGAATAAAATTTATTACCAATGGCTTTTATAAAAGCTAATTATATTGATACTGATAAGTGTAATGTTCTTAAAATAATGAAAATGTCTTTCAATAAATATTAGCTATTCTGTTAAATTGCACTCTCATATTTCCAGCCAAATGAGTGTGCCACTGCCCACCAGAAGTTTTCATGAGAAGAGGACTGCCTATTTTGTACTATGCAGCATTTCTGATATCTGACAAAATGCTTGGCTCAGAATGAGTATTTATATTAGTTCCCTGGGGCTGCTGTGACAAATTACTGTTAGTTGAGTAGCTTAGAACAAGAGAAATATATTTTCTCACTGTTTTAGAAGTTATATACCCAAAACTGAGGTGTTGGCAAAGTCCTGCTACCTCTGAAGGCTCAAGAGAAGATTTTCCTTTCTTTCTTTCAGCTTCTGGTCAGCAATGGTTATTCTTGACATGTGCAGCTTGGAAAGCTACATCACTCTAACCTCTGCATCCCATATCCCATGGCCTTTAATCTGTGTGTCTTGTCTCTATAAGTTTCCTTCTTCCTATAAAGCTACTAGACTTTATAGACCCCTCCCTCCCTAGCCCTTACTATCTCATTGTAACTACTTAGACTCTAAGGACTTATTTACAAATTAGATCATGTTCTGAGTGGACAAGTATTTGGGAATGTGGCACTATTCAACTTCATAAAGTATTTAGTGAATATCTAATTTCGTGGTTCAAGTTGTTTCTGACCTGGAACTGAGCAAATGGCTCTACTATCATACATACAATAGCTAAAATGTAAGGTATGATACCACAGTGGATGAAGTCTGAATGTGGAAGCTTGGTGGAAGGAATCTCTTCACGTTGGAAGCTGCTTAGTCGCAATCAACAATGGACTCTAAAATATGCCTGGACTACAATGAAGACTTAGGATTACCTATCCCTCCATACATAAACATAAATACAAGTTTGGAATGTTTAATAGTGATGAGGAAGGACATTGTCAGTTTGGCTGTTCTAAACCAGACTTTCAGGTCAAGAAAATAGCATTGACTGAGAGTATATACTTTAATTTCAGCAAAGAAGTATATATCAATTCTAGTACCTTACAACTATTAGATAAGGAGATTGGAAAAGCTGAAAAACAACCACTTAGTTCATTTGACTAGAGGAAAAATTATTAATTATAATGACCTGAATCTCATGTCTGCAGTTTTAAGCTTATAAAGCTCTCAAGAATATAGATTTCTCAACATGAATTCTAAAAATGCATCCTATATTCACACACCTATGGTGAGTTAGCAATGACTAATTGTTCTATGTATTTCCTAAGCTGAAGTGGGAGAGATACCAAACTAAAACATTAACTGCACAAAATGACTGAGAATTTGTTTAATAGAAAGTTAGCACTGGGCTGGGATGACTTCCACATATGCTTATTACTTGTCTTTTATATGTGTGTATCCCTATGGAAGACACGGTTAATACCACATAACATAATAAAACAATTATAATCTACATCCCTCCTCACATGAAAAGCAATTTGTTTTACTTTATTAAAATTAGATTCAAAAAGATTAAAAATAATTTTGGTCAATGTGGTTGCCTATTAATTCGCATTTCCTTATTTTCAATATTCCTGTAAGTACCTCTCTTCTTATTTTTTTCCTCATAATTTTGTCTGTGAAGATTCAATTCTATATGCAAATCAGGAATCAACATCACCCATCATTCCTTTTTTCATAACATCTGGTGTATTCTAGTAGCCAAAAATGTCTGCCTCAAAGGAGGCAGCTAAACATCCTAAGGCATGTAATTGCTTGATATAAACCTCAGCTTTCTGAGGCAGAGAGAGGTATCTTTTTGTCATGAATAAGTCAGTAATATATATATATATGTGTATATATATGAACTTAACCTCAGAAATTAGCATCCTCCCGCTGCTCAGAATACAGGAAAGAATTCAGTTTTACCTAAAATAAAATTTAGCTGAAGGTTAAAGAATAAGAATTGTATCCTTTCTTCTGAGATTCATCTGCTGAGAAGATTCAATCGCTGAATGCATATAGATCTTTCAGAAGCAGTAAACAGATTGCTCTGAGGTTTGGGAGCTGGATTCCAACAGGTACTCCTTCTCTGTTTGAATACTACATTAAGAGAGTGTCCTCTGAGGTGCCAGCAGACACAGCACATTTGACCCTTTCAGCTTTGGGGATGCAGAATCAGTAAGTCTGCAGACAGGAACTGCAAGGACAGTGATGAGAGCCAGCATGCCTTCATAATAAATTAGTGTACATCCTTGATGAAAGATTAATTGCCTATGAAGGCATTCTTACTTTATAAGAAGTCTGCATATAAGAAATTCTTATATTATGAAATAACCTCTATAATAAAAACTTCTACAAATAATAAAGTTAGAATCTTCTTCAGATTTATTTTCTTAACAATCATTATATTTCAGAGTCATAAATCATTAACACCAAAGCAAAAGTGCCTATAAAGACATTTCCCAAAAGAAATTTTCGAACAGCTCTGGTAAGATGACTCAGTAGGTAATGACACTTGCTGCCAAGCCTGGTGATCTGAGTTCAATGCCTGGGACATGGTAGAATAAAAGAACTGACTCTATTGTAATTTGTAATTTCCACACACATGCTGTATAGCAAACGTGTATACACACACACACACACACACACACACACACACACACAGAAATTCAAAAGTTTGGAAGACATTTTTAATGATTACATGTTTCTACTAAATGTATACAGGAATTTCTCTTTCTGTTTCTGGTACTTATGAAATGATTTATTTTCAGATCAATTTTTGAAATGTGTTTAGCAACATAATAATGTTCTTATGAATTTCTTTCCCACTTCTGTCTTTAGTAAAACTTTTAAGTTCTGACTTTCACATCCTGCTGAACAAGTATATCCAATCATCACATGATTTTTATTGTAAAGCTGCCTCTTCTGGTATGAAAGCAAAATGCTCACCCAACTTGTGGTAGCACAGTATAGAAACCCAGGGCTGAGAACATAGACTTGATCTAAGAGGCTGACTCCTTTACTCAGTCATCTTCATATCCCCTACATCTCAAACGATCTGAGGACATATAAGCCACAATAAAAGTCACCATTTGTATATTACTAGTCCAATAAATGCCAAAGAAGGACACATCATCATACCAGCTGCCTATCAACTAGGTTAAATAGCTCACATAATCCATGCTCATATGGGACCTCAGAATGTAGAAATAAAATACTAGGAATTAAGTTAAAATGAAAGTACAACAAATGAAAGGAGAGCAAATTGCAATGAGTTGTACCCCTATATAAAATAGATACAGAGACACGTATAAATAAAGAAGAAGCCACCTGTTCATGAAGTAAGGAACAGTTAGTTATATCTAAACCCAAGAATGGCCTACAGCCACCACAAGCTGGGAAGGAACACGACTTAGAGTCTTAAGAGAAAATAGCACTCTACCAACACTTCCATCTTGTACTTCTATCCTCTAGGTGGTAGGAGATAAATTGCTGCTGGTATAAGCCATTTAGTGTTCAGGTCACCCAGGAATGTAAAAAATACTGCTAATTCCTTTGTCTCCAGAAATTCCTATTACCATATTTACGTTTCCTCTTAGTGAAGAAAACTTCAAAAGTTTGGCAGTCTCTACTGTCCTGAGAAACAGACCAAGTTTAAAGCACTATGAAATAATGTGTGACTACAATCCACAAGCGACAATAGGAGGGTGGACTTTCCCTGACTGGTGGCAGCAGAGATTAGGACAGGCCTTCCTTACGGTCAGAGTTCTCGACTTAGAGCCTAAAGGACCTGACTTATCTAATGATAAAAAAATCTTTAAAACCTACAACATAGAAACCACTAAGCTGTTCCCAACCTT
The DNA here is from genome assembly GCF_000622305.1 of Nannospalax galili. Taxonomy (NCBI): domain Eukaryota; kingdom Metazoa; phylum Chordata; class Mammalia; order Rodentia; family Spalacidae; genus Nannospalax; species Nannospalax galili. Next base: position 2,811,032 of record NW_008330735.1, read on the forward strand.
GGGACAGCCAACTCCAATCTCTCTTTAGAGTACTCTGTTTAGCTTTACTAACTGAACTCTTGATTTATTAAATAAATTTCTACTTAAATGTTCTGTTTATAGACTGAATTCATTCCTTCAAGGGGATGAGGACTGAGGGACCCCGAAAACATCCATTGCACAATTACTATTTCTGTCATGAGCTAATCTTTAACAATAACAATTCTAATTTATTCTATTTCCTCAAAGTAGAAATGTCTACTGTCTACTCATTTCGGTTACAAACAATGAGAGTTTGCAGTTCTAAAGAGCAGCAGATTTTCTCCTCATGCATGAGTCTCAAAGATCTGGTGACAATCCTCATCACCTTAACTTGTGGAATCTTCTCAAGACAAGTGTTCCCAGTGACTGGCAGCCTCTGGTGACTGCAATTTCAGCTTTTACCACTGGCATAGATTACCAGGCACAGGGGCTACTTATGTGGATTTCATTCTGTAGCTTTTATAGACTTCCACTATCCCTTTAGTGCATCTTAAGTCCTCGGTCTCTGAGTGCCTAGAAAAATATCTCACTATATTGCCTTCTTCATTTCTAAAGGAAACTTGTCGAGGGATTTCTGAACACTGTGCAAGGGTGAGAATTACCACTAAGTACACATTAGAATTATTTGGGAAACTTAAAATCAGATAGTTATAAAAGTAATCCCAAAAGGTCTATAAAGGCTTGAGGACTGGATTATTTTAAAATAGTAGAAGTATAAACCAGTGCCTAAAAGGCTTACTTCTAGTAACAGCCTAGAGCATTCTTATACTAAATAAACTGTATTTAAAGAAATAAATGTCAATTACATTACATAGGGCCACTCTCCCAACTCTCCCATGTAGATCCCACTCTCTTTACTATCTGAAACAAGACAAACTCCCTTCTTCAGAAGGTCTTTTAACTTCCTGTGCTCTTTTCTCAAAGCACTCTTACCTTTCAGTAACTCTTCTTCCTTCTTGTGACTAAAATATTGATTTATTCTGTTTCCCTTCTCAGAGAGGTAGATTCTCTGACCAGCCACAGAAAACATAGAGTCTAATGGTCAGAAGATACCTCCCTGAGTTAAACACTTGCTGTAGAAGCTTTTGGATCCCTAGAACCTATATAAAAGCAGGATGTGGGTAGTAGCCTACATGTAATTCCAAAATATTGGGAAAAGGGTCAGGGAATCTAAGGAGAGAGCAGACTAGATGAGTAGCCTAACTGGTAAGACCCAGGTTCATTAAGAGACTCTACCTCAATATATAAAGTAGACAGAGACCAAGGAAAATATTTCATGTCAACCTCTGGTCCCACACTTGTGCATACATGAACACTTGCTCATTAACACACCTATATGTGCACCTTCACATACATGTGTGCCTGATATGTGGGAACATATACACACATATGCATGCATATCACATATACACATACACAGAAATTAAATATTTAAGAAACACATGCCTCCTTTCCTCACTTTTATCCTGTACTATTTGATACAACACATAGCTTTAGCTGAAATCATCTCGTTTGTCCATCATCAGTAGATGCCTGTCATTTTCCCATCACTGTATGCTCATGAGGAAACCACAGCTCCCTTTCCATCTTGTCTACAACAATACAACCAAAACTTCAACAAAAGCTGACATAAAAATAAAAATGCAATAAATTAAGGATATATGTGAAGAAATATCCATTTCACACTTCCTAAATTATAATTAGCAATGAAACTCATCACAAAGTAAATATCAATAGCCTTAATTCTGGGATACCTCTTGACTTCTTTTTGTTAAACTAATTAAAAAGGCCAAATCCCCAATTCTTTATAGGCACACAAACATAAATCACTACAACAAGAATTTTCTAGAATAGACTTTCCATCTTGTTAGAAGCTGAGTTGAATGATACAAGATATTGATTAAAAAGCCCAAATTCCTCTACCTCACCCACCTTCTCCATATTTATACATGTATTAAAATATATTAATATTCTAAATCCTAGAATCAGGACTGACAGTGGTCACAACAGTTGTATTATTTAAATTCTATCAGCCTGCCTGAGTAATGGCAGTCTTAAAATGTGTTTACAAACTCACAAAACAAATATTTATTCAACAAATCTCTAAGTGCTTTGAACATTTTTACTCATATAGATTGTGTCTAGAAATCTTTGTTTCCTGGGAAGTGATTAATAAAATAAAGGAATCCTTTTAAGTTATAGATTACTTAATTAAGAAATTAAATTGGACTTTTTCAGATAGTCCACCATTGAAATTAAATCTACAATGTTCATGGTGCTATCAATAAGATGATTTGTTTTCCTCCCATTTATAGTGAAACAACTGATTTTTTTTTTGGTGATACAGTGCTGTACCTCACATCTAATCTGCTCAAACCCCCAAATGAAGTCAAATGAAGCTCGGTAAATAAACAACAAAGTTCTTGAGAAGTTCAAACTTTGATTAAAAGCATGATAAAAGCAGTCTGCAAACACTCTGTAAAAAGAAATTTATTGTGTTATTTGTGAAACGTTGATTATAGAAGTACACAGAATGTACTCTTCTTCTAGATTCTCTTTACAAGAAAATTGAATCCTAAAATAAAAATGGACTTTTAGTAAATAAAAGTGAAATGTACCTCAGCCAAGAAAAGAAAGCACCCATTGTTACTAAAAGGAAGAATTAATATTTATTGTGCAAACACTACATATCAGTCATTTCACTAGGATCTGTGTAGTTTTATATAGTACAAACTCACACCAATAGCACTAGCATGTCAGACGAGCACATTGGATCTCGGAGAGGTGAGAAGTAAGTTTGAGGAAGTCCTTAGAAAGTACTTCTATCTCTAATTCCATACTGGTTTGTTATTCTGTGTTGATTTTCTGTGTCCAGTGCTACCCTGTATCTTTAGAACTTCAGCTGTTGAATCTGCTCACAAGGGCTTCATGCTGACCTTGTCCCAAAGTAACATCTCAGCACTTTTGAGCTAGTTCCAAGATGTCTCTTGGCATGACTGACCCCAAGAAAACTTCTGCTAGAACCAGAGCATTCCTACCTGCTTAATTATTCTACATAGATCTATGGCTCACAGTGTATCATGTTATCCTTTTATAATTCCTTGTGCTTGTAAATGCTCTTTAGTGTTCTTGACACTACTTATCTTCCTAAAATGCATGAAAAGTCATAAAAAAACAAGCTTTGGTCTGCAACCTTCCTTTTCTCTTCTTTCCAACTGAAGTTGGTTTATTTTGCTTTTTATCATTTAAAGTTAATTGTTTCTGAATAGTCACATCAATCTCATTATTTCAACCAAGAGAAATGTTTTCTTTTCTTCAGTAAATATGACTTTTTAAAGCCTTTGGTTTCTTTTTTTCTGCTTTCTCCATGACTTACTGATGCAACCTTCACACTTTGGGCTTTGATCTCAACTAGATCAGCTCCTTTAAACTAACTAATAAAATGTTGAGTATCAGAAGAAAGTGCAATGAATAGGAAAATAGTTTGAAGGAAAAGTGAACAAGTATAAAAGAAGCCTGTCCCTATTAATATTTTCTTTGTGTCCACTGTATATATGGTATAGAACAACATAAAATAGCAATGTAATGATTATCTAACTGGTTGGTTAGAAGTCTGTTAAACTATTACACAATGGAGTTCTATTCAGTGGTAAAGAATAGAAATTTGCAGGTAAATGGGTCGAACTAGTAATGGTCATACTAAGTAAAGTAGCACAGACACAGAAAACAAGAAAGGTATATTCTCACTCATTTATGGATCTCAGCACCCAATCCTTATATGTAAGGATATAACCAGCTGTAACTACAAAAGCCAGGAAATGGAAAGGAACCATGGAATAAAGGGAAGGAAAGAGCCCAAGAGAGGGTGATAGTAGGAAACAGATGTTACCAAGGGAGAGATGAGGAAAATTTGGAAAGAACAAAGGAAGAATACCCAAGGACCCATGGGGCAAAGAAGAAGGATCTCAAGAAGGGGGGTGTAATAATAGGAAACAGGTATTATCAACAGAAAATGGGAGCACTTTAACTGGGGAGGGAGGAGGGAGGTTAGAGAGGAAGAGGGAGAGGAGAGATGAATCAAGCTTATGTGGTTTAAAAAGCCAGAAGGAAACGAATTGGCTCAAAACTACTGAAAAAATACATAATATCTGAACATGAGAGAATGTGCATAAATGAAGCTGCATAACAAGAAACACAGAGCCAGAGAGGAGAAAATTTTCTTAGAGTTGTTGGTCAGGGTAGCTCAAGAGACTCCCAAAATGACCCAGGCTATTGTCACAGCCCTTGATTGCTCCAAGAACTTGTAGTGAAGACCCTATTACTGAATACAGGACATATTTGGACACAGGACTTGGAGCAATGGAGCTGGAACTGACTTGGAAGCCGCCTCTCTGAAGTCTAACTCTCATAGATCTGGAGGATCCTATGCAAGTTGCTAATGGAGAAAATTAATCAATGGCTCAACCCCAATTGTAAAACCCAATAATAACAATAACCAGCACAACAAACTATACTGGTGCTATAGTGGCACTTCTATCTTGAGGGTCATTAACAGCTACCTAATTGAACGTAAAGACCTCTCAGTGGGAGGGAATTCATGGGTGACACTGCAAACATAGCAAAATACACATGACTGGAGAGGTCATAGGTCCCGCAAAATAAAAAAACAAACAAATAAACCACTTCTAGACAAATATAATTTCTTACTGTATGCTAAATATAGATCCTTATATTTACAGACAATTGTACCATTTACCACTCATCAAAGAAGCTACATTTTTGCAACATACGGAGACTATTAAGAGTTTCACAGCTGGTCACACACACAGAATAAGCTTCTTAGAGATGCCCAGCACTAAGTGACACATCTGCAATGGAACTTCTACACCTAAGGTTCAAGGAACATTGTAGAATAGGTAGTAGAGAAAACACTAATGCATCTCTCCTCTCCCCATTGAAGCTTCCTTGTGCAACAGAGTGCAATGCACATAAAAGGCCACAATTGGCCATAGGGAATAAGAGACTGCACAGAGTGGTCCCTGTATTAAAACTCATTCATCCAAGGCTCAGGAACCACTGTGTAAGAGAGGGTGGAAAGATTGTAAGAGCCATGGTTATGGTTAGTGCATGATCATAAGAAAACAGTCTTCCAGGCCTTCAGGAACTTACTCATCTGAACTTACAGCAATGGTGTCAGTATGCACAAGACCCATACAAAATCAGTTAGAAAAAAAATCATAGAAATAGGGAAACGGGCAGCAAGCTCCAACCTTAACCAAATAACTATTGACAGCTGATTACTACTGGCTGAGAAAAAGCTGATTTTTTTCACAGTTTCATACAGAAAAATTCATTTTTAATACAATTGACACTAAGATGCACATGTGTTTCTAATCTCTATATATTTGATTATTACTAGTGGTGGTTATGTTCTGAGCTCCTTGGCATCTGAGCATGGATATAAAGTCATCAGGTACATTTCAATGGTAATTTTTTCACATCTACTAGTTATTAAAGAGCAAATTTTTATGATTTGAAGAATTTTGAAAAAAAATTTTTTGTACCCACTTCCCAGATAGCACCCTCCCATAGCCTCCCTCCCCCCACTAGAGCCCTTATACTCTGATATCCCTGCTACTGTCTGCTGTGTTGTCGGCACC
>NW_008330735.1:2817053-2841300 GCF_000622305.1 Nannospalax galili
GCCTTGGAGGAGCCCCTGTCTCCTTTTTTTTACCAGTTCTGCCTATATGAAGATAAGTCAAAGGTCCTGCTCGACCATGGTTGGCTTCGCTGGGAAGCATGGAGGAAATGATTCCTCTGTGTTGACCCTCCTCTTTATACACTGGACACTGGTTCAAGTCTATCTTGACTTTTTTAAAGGGAGAGACTCTATACAGGCTGACTAGACTCCAGTGGATGATCTTGCACTGAAGGACATCTGCATACACAAACTTGAGTCAATAAGCCTTAACATATATGACAGAATGCGTGAAATCAGGTGGGGGGTTATCTGGGGGTACAGATGAGGAAGAGGGTTAAAGGAAAATTAAGGTATTTTGTGAAAACACAAAAAGTCAATAAAAATACACATTGAAAAAAATGAACAAATAAAAAATAAAAATTTTCTGCTGTAAATGTTTTATAACAAAAAAAGACAGATGAAGAAATTAGGAGTCTGATGATAAGAATGGCAACTGACCATATTTGATCCAATAAAAAGGTAGTGATTATTGTAGTTATGTGCTATAACTGGTAGTTATTTACCTGGTACATAATAAATGTCTAAATATGAGCTACAATTTCTAGAACCACTGTTCATCCCACTCTGCCACTATGTCATGTTTTCTTTTCCTTCCTTATTTTTCTGCCCAAAACAGTAACAGTATGAACATTACATTATTTCCTAATAGAATCTTTAGGGGCTTGACTCAATTGTTTGGTCATCAAGATCAAGGACATCATAACCTATAAGGTGTGGATATGAAGGGTACTTAAGTATATGAGTTGAAACACAGGAAGAAAATTCAAAGGAACATTCATAACAGACATGACTCATTTGGAGTCTGCTCCACAGCACACCCAGCCCCCACATGCCCAGTACCTTAGAACTGAACAATGTACTCCTACACCTAATTTCTGAGACTTGTAGGCTTCTTACTGCCAGTAGGAGATGAACAAGACCAAATATATTGTACGGATGAGTCACGTGCTTAATAAGTTGGCATTTCTATACCTCACAACACACAGTGTGCCTGGGATTCGGTAAGACCACCACAGGTGGGATTTCTCCCTTCTTCTAGCAGGTGTGCTTGGAGGCACATATTGTACCTGCTGAGACTCTCTCAGACAGTTTTGTAACATTCATCTGGTGCAATCTATACCTGTATATTATGTGATCATTTATCTTTATTATATAAAAGATGGTTCAGGCCAAAATAGATCAGTACCCTTACCACTACCATTTGCAAGCACCTGAAGGATATTAAAGGTGACAAATAATTTGACAAGCAAAATAATAAAAAGAAATATGAGAAAATTCTCTAGTAACCTACAGGTGTGAATAAACATCAAATTTAATGCTTGGGATAGATTTGGAATAGAAAGAGTGAACAGACATAAGAACCTGGTGTGGACAGACATAGGATCTTTCTTTGTGTGATTTTTCATTTGGGACTGGTAGAAAAAGTAAAGTGGATGGCCACCATAGGACACATTTTAACAGTATAGGCAATAATAACCCCTGTAGCTAACCACAACTAGATCTTGACATTGGAATAATTTATACAAAAGAGTGTCTTCAAAATTTAACAAATGAGAGGGACAAAACATATTTATTCAGAGCTGTAGCATAAGCCAATTATTCCACTCTGGTAGGGAGAGTAGAAAGCTAAGCAAAAGATGTCTGTGGTCATTTACCAAATTCTAGTAAGCAAATCTGGTAAGAAACAAGTAAACATTCAAAAATGTATACCTCACATTATGTTAAATGATATAAATGAAATCATGGCCAGAGGGAAGAGCCTGAGATATAGAAGCAGTTACTGAAGGAAGGCTTCTATTAGCAAGTGGCATTCACACTAAGACAAGAATGAATGAAGAAAGTAGTCATGCACAGACTCATACAGGAATGTCCCAAGCTCAGGATCAGAAATGCACAGGACAGAACCAAGAGCTCAAAATTCATCAGAGACTACAAAGTCTTTAAGAACAAAAGCAAACACTCTCTGAAGGCCAAGCTTTGTCCAACTCTGTTCTCTCTGCTCCCTGTCCCTATGAGTCAGCTGTGTCCATGCTGCTTGACCAAAGTCTATCCAAAGTATCAGTCACATCCCAAATTCAAACAGATTATCTCATGCATTGTGAGTCAGCTGATTGATCATCAGTGACTAGTTGGGAGGCTTTCTAAACTCTGATATCTTTATGAACAAGGCAGAAGGACAAAGCTAGCCTCTGACTGGGTGTGGAGTCTTCTCCAACGGGTTTGCTAAGACTCTGTAATATCCCAATGGTTCACTCATCCACTTACCCAAGCTAATTTATGATAGGAATTTTGTTAGTGTACATGTTCACATGTACTCACATGTATGCAGGCCAAGCTCAGTGCTGAGTGTCCTTCTCAATCACTCCCTCACCTTATTTGTATTTATTTATTTTTTTTTATTTTACGTGTATGAGTATTTTTCCAGCATGCCATTCAAAGCCCACAGAATCCAGAAGAGAACACCAGATCCCCTGGGATTGGAGTTATAGACAGTTATGGCTGCCATGTTGATGCTAGGAACCAAACCTGGTTCCTCTGCAAAAGCAGCAAGTGTTCTTAACTGTGGAGTGAGCCATCTCTACAGTCCTCACCTTTCTTTTTGAGACAAGATGTCTCACTGAAATTAGACCTCACTGATTCAGCTAGACTAATTGACCAGGAAGCCTTAGGGACTTGCTCTACCACCTCAATGTTAGGGCTACAGACAAATTCTGACATGCCTACCTTTTATATGTGTGCTGAGGATCTGAATTCAGGTTCTCATGCTTGCATAGCATGCATTTTACCAACCGAGCCATCTCCCCAGCCTCCATGATCAGAGTTCTTTATGTCTGTTCCACTGTTTCTTGTGCATGGCATATAGTGGGAAATAGCAGTATGTACTTGGCTTACAACACAGAAGTACTCATTTTTTTAGGAAAGATAAGCCAAATGCTGGAATATCTGTAGTACAGATGTAAAAATGCCACAAGAGGCACTCAAGTAGGGCACTAGAATATTTTAACAAACAGAGAAATATATACACACATATATATATGTCGATAAATTGAATATTTGTTTTCATATCTCAGAAAGAAGGTGGGATTATAGTTCCAAGCTACTGAGAGGATGCTGAATTTACCAGTGACTGATCATAACAGCCTGAAAAGTTAATTTCTATGAGGAAAGTAAGCACAACAGGCAAGGTAATGAGTTTCAGTCTGGAAAAGTGTAGGGAGGCCAGAGGGCTAAGTGCTCTCTCTATCAATAATGAATATGTGAATGCTCTATTTCTAGTGATGAAACCAGACTTTCAAAAGAGTCAATAGGGCTTTTTAGAAAAATGATTGTCTTTGCCAAGACATCAGAATGGTGCTGAAATATTTTTGCAGACACAGTTTTATGCTTTCCAACCATATTCATACCCATAATCAAACTGAAATCTAAAATTAGCAACTGTGCTCTGAGTTTCAGAATCAAACTTTGTTGTTCAATGTCATGGAGATAAAATTCCTCAACTCCATTTTGAGGACAAAATTTACTTAGGCTGATGCTTCAGAGCCTAAGACCGGGAAATCATTACTCACCTTACTCAGATGTAGTAAGATATTAGGTGTATTGCTTTCTTGTTCTCTTAGAGTTCTATAAGCCCTAGGCATTTAGACAATTTGCTAGAAATCGAGCTTCCTAATGGAGAGATCTTAAAGATGGAAAAACTGGGCTTTTAACCCTCAGTTTGTCAATCATGTTGAGGTTGAAGGCTTAAGATTTAGCACTGAAGAGAAGAATTCTTGGAAGAGCTTTTCTATCGTACTAGATGTAAATGTTTTCACTTATCAAACATCACCAGCAACATTAGAGAGTATACTGTTTAGCTTCGATTATCAACTGACACACCTGCAAAGAGGGAACCTCACTGGGGAACTTTCCCCATTGGACTGGCCTCTGAGCATATCTGTGAAACACTATCTTGATTGTTGAGTGATGTGGCAGGACCCAGCCCACTGTTGGTGGTGCCAACTCTGTGTTATATAAGAAAGCAGACTGACGGACCTCAGTGCTAACTTGACACAATGGGCCTTAACACAAATGACAGCATGTATAAATTCCAGTGGGCTATGGGAGGGAGCCAGTGGGAGAGGAAGTCTAAAGATGATTAAGATAATTGAGATGTTCTGTATGAAATACACAAAAATTCAATAAACTTTTTTGGGGTTCTCTCTGGTTTTCTTTAGAAGATGTGATCTCTTCAAATGCAGGGCCTACAGGTCTACAGGTCAAATCTTAGCTATGACTCCCTCAGTGAAGAGAAAACCCTTCAGTGCATACAAGTGACTCAACAAATGTTTTAAAATTAAATTAAAATAATAAATAGAAATCCATCACTTAAAAAAAGAAAGCAGGCTGAGCACATGTCAAAGGAGCAAATGGCAAACAGCATCCCTCAATGGTCACTGCTTCAGTTCCTATCTCCGTGTTCCTGTCCTAGCATATACCCTGGCTCCCCTCCAAGGAACTGTAACCTGTAAAGACATTTACCTAGGGACATGTTAGTGACTTGTGTTAAAAGTGAGTTTTTTACACTATTCAAATCACTACATTCCTATACCACATCTTCACTGCAGCCTCATTAGAGTCCTGGAGTCTGAAACATTTGACTGTGCCATTTGGATTCTTAACTTTCAGAAACCATGTGAGAGAGTGCATGTTTGTACTTTTACTCGTGTGTGTGTGTGTGTGTGTGTGTGTGAGTGTGTGATGTATATTCCCAATTGTGCATGTAGGGGTGCATGTGACGGGTGCATATGGATGCCTGGGCTTATGTGTGTAGAGGTCAGAGAATACCTTGGGTGTTAGTCCTCAGGTACCTTCCGCCTTCGTTTTGAGAGAGTCATTCATGGTCTGGAACCTCACCAACTGGACTTGACTAGCTGGCCACCAAGCTCCAGGGATTCGCTTGTCTCTGACTACTCCTAGCACAAATTAAAAGTGCACACCACCATGCTTGCCTTTTTATATGGATGCTGAGGACTCAAACTCAGGTCCTCATGGGAATGAGCAAACACTTAACCAACTGAGACATCTTCCAGTTCTGTGTTTATAATTTTATGCTGCTAATTTCTGGGAAATTTGATCTAGGGTAATGCATAAATCATACAGTATGTCATTTAATCCACAAAGTATAGAAATAAAGGGGTAGATATGAAAATAATTAAAGTTGCTTCCTAATTGTACTCTTTTATACTGCGCTCATTCAATAAAAATGTCACACTGAAGTAAGGCTTAGTACTTAAAGATGCTGACTTATTTTCATTTCAATCTCTTTTTCAATAATCACAGTGATTTTAGGCAGGAAGTATAAGCTGCTTGCCAGGCTATGTCCTAATGTCAACTCTAAACAAAGTCCAGCACTCTCAATTACAAGATAGTTTAGCGCAGTGTTTAAAAGCAGTCTTTGGTGACAGATGGGATTGTATTTTCATGTAGCCTTTATCATTTGCTAGACGTATCACTCAAAGAAATAACGACTGTCCATTATTTCATATTTTCAAAGCATAAAGTGAAGGAAAACAATTCTTGCTTAATGAGATGAGCAATTTTAGATAATATATTAGTTTCCTGTCTTGTTTCTGAGACAAAATACTCTGACAAATGCAACTTAAAGGAAAAAGGTTTTATTTTTGACTCATGGCTCAAAGATATAATCTCTCCTGGTGGGAAAATCATGGCCATGGCAGTAGGAGTTTGAGGTAGCTGGTTATATCAAGTACAAAGTCAGGAAGCAGACAGCTATAAATGCTATGATCAACTCACTATCTCTTTTATATCCAGTCTAAGACCTCAGCTCAAGGCATAGTGCAGCTCATGGTTAAGTGGAGACTCCGGCTTATGGCATAGTGTAGCTCATGGTTAAGGTAGACCTTCAAACCTCAACTAACCTAACCTAGATAATCCCTCACAAACATGCCACAAGGCTTGTCACCTAAGTGACTAGATCTGATCAAGTTGGCAGTACTAACTACCACAGATATCTATGGAAAGGAAAGAACAGAAAACCACTGCAATTTCTCCCAACCCATCAGATGCCTAAGCATTTACACCATTCCTGTGTTCCAGGAGAAACAGACAAGTGAAGAACATTGTGACAATGAAGGCTGAGCTGAGCAAGAAAATCTCTGAAATCCCTGCCACGAAGAGGATGTGACCTAAAGAAAGGTTCCACATTGCTACTTGAAGTTGCATTGACACACAGCATCTCAAACAAAGCCAGGAAAACATCTTTGACTTCTGTCAAAAATGTGGGGTGGAACTGACTGAATCCCCTACACATACACACACACACACACACACACACACACACACACATACACACACAGGCATTGGATCTTCCTTTGAACTTGGCATCCCCACCAAAAGCTATAGGATTTGCTCTACACTAATGGTAGTATATGTTGGAGACTAGCTTTTTGAAATTGAAGTGATAGGACACAGACACAGAGAAGAGAGAGGAACATTACACGCAAGCAAGAGTTGTATATGCATTAGGAGAGCTGGATGGTGCATGTAGCTCAGTGGTAGAGCATTTGCTTAGCATGTGGGCCGGGGTTCTATTCCCAGCATAGAGACTAAAAGACTAGAGAACTTATTTACAGATTTCAGGACTTAGAAAATTATGTGACCTTACACCTGGATGATTGAACATTTCAACTTTGTTCTCTCCTATGGATTAAGAAAATAAAGAGTCTGCCACTAAAAATGCTTGAAAGGACCCAACATCTCACCTGGCACATAGCACAAATGTATTAAATGAATGCTAGAGTGGGAATAAGAATCTACACCGTTGCTTGTTGCTACATATTGAGCCTGTACCTGTTTGCAAAATTCTTATGAAAAACAAAGTCGTCGAAGCTAAGGTTAGGGCTGGTTTTGCACATAGCATAACTGCTGAGATCTCAGAAGTCCCTCATGGATTTCTAGTTCAAGATTTTGTCAAAAGTGAGAGAAAATATCTGCTGCAGGAGAGAAGTGAGAAAGACAGCTCGTATCAGCTGCTGTCCTCACATCTGCATTCAAATACCGCCCTCCCCAAATGCTTCCTTAGGGAGGAAAGGTTTATTTCGGCTCAGACTTCTAGGGAATGCAGTTCATCATGTTTGGGAAGGTATAGTGGAGGGGTGTGAGGCTGTTGGTCACATTGTATCCACAGAATGGAGAGTGAGTTCAGTTCACATTTTCCTTTTCTTTAACCCAAGCCTCCAGTTCACAGGGGTGGTGCCACCCATATTAAGGGTGAATCTTTCCTGCTAAGGAAAACGTTTCTTGAAACATCCACATGGAGACACCAATACGTGTTTTTACATGATGATTCTAAATCTAGTCAACGTCTTTTGTCAGTTTGACACCCAAATACATTCCTTTAAACCGTAGCATTTAACCTCCAGCCTCTAAAAGTCTTATTTTCATTTCAGAATGCAAAATGTATTGTCCATCTCCAGTCTAGAAGTCCCATAGTCTTTAACAGTCCAGTACTGTTCAAAAGTCCAAAGTCTTAAACCAGGTGTAGTGGCATATGCCTTTAATCCCAGCACTCAGGAGGCAGAGGTATTGGACCTCTCTAATTGAGGTCAGCTAGGGCTATGGGGAGACAAAAAGAAAAGTCCAAAGTCACTTCTGAGACTCAAGGTAATATCTTAACTGTGAGCTGCAATAATATTAAGTATTAAAAATCAAGTTACTTACTTCCAACAAGGAAGTTTACACAGAGTAAACATTCCCATTCTAAAACAGAGGGATGAGCCATCACAGGAAAGGTTGCTCGAAGGAAAGACCAAACTCCAGCAAAGTCAACATCAGATCCTCAGCTTTATGTAAAGTCCAAAAGACTCAGGTATCCCTGTTTCTCCAGCACTGCTACCTGTATGTAGCGCACATAGCCTCTCCCATGGGTCAGCTCTACTATGTGCCGACAGCTTTCCTCCACAGATGTACTATGATCCCAGCATTTCTAGTATCTGGGAATCTCTATTGCAACTTATGGTACACCTTCATCACATCATGCAGTGACCTCTCAGTGCCTTATTGTAGAGAATCCTGCTACACATGGTTCTTGAACCTTGGCCCAAGCCTTCATGACCCTCTCATTCTTGCATTTTTCATTCCTGCAAAACTAGTACTATGCGGACATTACTGCCAAGTTCTGTTATCAGCTGGAAATGTATCCTGGTTTCCTTCTTTCACAGATTTAGCAACCTCTGTGTACATTGTAACTCAGTCTGAGAAAACTTTTTCCCAGCATGTGTCTTTGAACAGAAAAGCCCTTCATCAGGGTTTTCTATTCAAGACCTCTATTGTTAAATGCATCTGCATTTTCACAAACAGAATGCTTTAATGGGTGGACATTTTTCTTTTTGTCCCAGTGCAGAGCAGGAGGATTCTCTATAATCATGTGAATCTTCATAATAACAAGAGCATCTTTGTTTTTTAAAATATTTTATTTATTATTTTTATTTTACATGAGTGTTTGACCTGAAACACATGTATGCCGTGCCCACATGGGCCAGAAGAGGGTGCCAGATCCCCTAGAACTGGATTACAGATGGTTGTTAGTCAACATGTGGGTGCTGGGAATCAAACCTAGGTCCTCTGGAAGAGCAATAAGTGTTCTTAACCACTGAGCCAGCTTACCAGCCTAACAATTAGAGCTTCTTATTAGCACTGGTCTTGTACTTTTCCTTACTAAATGTTACATCTTTCCTATTGTCTCCCAATTGGCTAGTTCCTTCAAGGGGCAGGGCCTGCCTCAGGGCATGGACTATGGAGGGGCTGCTGGGGGCCATCTTGGGACTTGGGACGGAAGCTGCGAGCCATGGGTAGGGTGTGTGGCATATGGGAATGCACCCCCACACAGCACCTCAAAGATAGAATGGACTGACTTTTATAGACCTGGGATGACATGGCAGGCCCTGGAGGCATGATCGAATGCTAGCAGTGACTATGGGCATGGCAGTCTGATATAGTGGGCTCTGAGCCTTGGCAGGGCCTAGGCACTGGGTACTCATTCCTTTGTAAGTTAATAAACGCACACAAAGAGGTGTTATATGGATGCTTGATAGTGCAGGAGACCCAGAGGGAACTCTGGTGACACCTATCTTTCTGCTCTTTTTTTCCCCCCTTTTTCTCATTATAGACCTGGATAAGAGTCATGAGCAGCATCCATGACATAATTTGAATGCTACCCTGTTGTGAGTGTTCTTCTAACAAGCTAGTAAATCCATTCCTTTTTAATTTGTCCTTGCTTAAGCTCTCAGGACCTGACTAGATTCTTTGCCAGGAAATATCATGAATGGCTATCCTAGTTCTTGATAAAGCTCTTATTCTCCTCTGAATCTCATGAGCTATGCTTCCACTGTCCACAGTTCTCTTAGCATTCTGGGCTTCCACAACCACCAGAGAGGCCAAATAAACTCTGTTTCTAGCATTCTAGGACTTCTGTAGCCTGATGCTCTCCAAATTCTATATTCCTCTGCCAAACCAGTTCCAACCTGTTAACCACCTTGTCAGGCTTATTCAAGCAACAAACCTACTCCTTGGTATCCATTTTCTGTATCTTCTCATGGCTTTCATAAAATATCTAACAAAAGTAGCTTATAAAAAGAAGGGATTATTTTGGCTTACAGCAGTATTCCCTTCTATTCAGTCCAAGACACTACCCCATGGGATGGTACTGTCCAATATTCAGTGTATTTGCGATAGCTATTTCCTGCTCAGTTTTTCCTTTCTGGAAACACCCTTATAGACAAACATGGTAATGTATTTCAATTGTGATTCTAATTCCAGCCTTCTTGACAATGAAGATTAATCACGCATAGCCTTTTGACCTGTTAGGAGATGTTCACAGCTTTGTGTGGGGCAGTTTTTGTCAACATCAGGAATACTGACATTTTGGACCAGATCATTATTTGTTAGGTGTACCTGTCCTGTATATGTGTAAAACAAGCAAAATCCCTGGTCTCTACATATTAGATGGTAACATAGCAAAAGATATCTTAGAATGCTTCACACCCACTCCTAGCAAAATCGATTCAATTAAAATGCTCTGTTCTCTTGTGGCAAAAAGGGCATCTCAGGCTGAAACACAATGACCTGAGTTGGTTCACAGGATGAAGCATGGAAGCAGCCTTAAGAGCATCTGGATAGGTCTGAGTGATCAGACGACAGCATGCAGATATTCCTCTTACTTCTCACACATCTAGTATGAACTCCATTCTCATGCAGCTTCCCCCTAAGATTACTGCTAAATTTCTAAAATTGCATTTTTCACCACTAAGATAAAATATATTCCCTTTATTCCTCAATGGTTTATGCCTGACACTCATTAGTCTGATTTGAACCTCAGACTCATCTTGTGGTAAGCTTGGGTCTGAATTATGAACCCACCCCTCAGCTAGCATGCAGACAGGCTTACCCAAACTTGTGTACTGTAATTAAGAACAGCATTCTTTTGTGTTTTTCTAAAGCACATTTGGAATTAGTACTACCAAAATTTTAGAATGTGTTAAGGAGGTTGGAAGAAATAATTAGCATTGACCTCTATAAGTGAGCTTTTCTTCAGGATGCATCAGGCTTATACCTCTTTCATGGAATCAAGCAGGCAAGGCTGTTAGCTTCATCAAAACCCCAGGACCTCTCATTAAGAAATATTTGTCACAAAGCTTGGAAGAATCAATAATACTGTGGAGTTGAAACAGCACATAATTCATCCCTTTGGAAACTTTTCAAAAATATCACCTCACTGATGCAGAGGAGGGTTTCTTTCCCTACTATAAATTAGAGGAAGGAAAATTGGCATAAAAGACAGAGGGAAAAAATCCGAGCTGCCTGACAACTACCCTGTGTGCATCACTCATATTGCAATCACACCCACACCCTGGTGCCAGCACCCAGCAACCACAAGCAAGCACGCTCGCAGCACCCCCACCCACCCTCACACACACCTACCATCGCAGAATCATCCCACCAGGCTGACAATCACACTGGCAACTCAGCACCACCAAAAACTTCTCCCACATCTATCATTTCCTAGGTTACCAGCTTCTTAACACTAAAGGGCCTGTAGAAACGGAAAGGAGATGCACAACAGACACATGGCAAACCCTCAACGTCACAGAAAATATCATCTTGGTAGGTAGAGAAAATCTTTTAACAATCTTTCCTAGGAGTTGGGCTACAGGTAAAGATCCTAGCTGATAATTCACTTCCAGTCCCTTTCTCAAGATCTGGCAAGATTTCAATAATCTGTTTTGGACCTATCAGCTTGAATCCTGCTTGCTTGTGTCTAAACTAACAGACAAACTTAATGCAGGCATTACTGAGAGAGATGAGCAGTGTATGAGGAGGAGGAGAATGGAGCCGGTGCCAGGAATTCCAAAGAGCAGTCCTCCCCCAGGGATCTGGGTGCCAGGCTCTGTGGGATGGGCAGGAGACATAAATAGAACTCTCCTGGATCCCTGTGGGGCCATTGGTGGGTGGGCAGCTGGATCCCTCTGTGACCCAGTTAGAAGAAAGCTTTCTGAGGGCTGGAATTTGCCTCATATACAATGGGTATGATAATAACTGATAATATGTTTACTTCAACTATAAAATGATGACAGCAATATTTAATTTCTCCTTCAGAGTGGTGTCGTGAGGATTAAATGAATTAATATATAATGACTGCTTTGGGGAGTGTCTGACTTATAGTAAAAATTCAATAAATATTACCTAATAATGACAGGTTGCATGGAATAATGGAATGAGTATAGATCTTCATTCCACAGCTAATTAGCCATTCAGCTGTCCTGCTCAAACTTGAACATCTTCTCTAGACTATAGTTCCTACAACTGGATATTTCATGGTGTTGTAAGAAAATGCATATAATCTAAGTGAAATCTTATCTTTATGTCTGATTTAGGAAGTAAGTGGTAATAACATTATTATTGCTATCACCAATACTACTATCAACCAGCATTCTTTTGTCTTAACAGAGTATTGCACTTTTCTTGATTCAGATTGTGCAGTATGTAGATGTTGGGACATGTATGAACTTCATTTTCCTGCTTAGAATACTGAGGCTCAGAGTGTTTAAATAATGTGTCTATAACCAAACAAATGGGAAGAGGCAGTGACTTACATGCGGATTTGGGATTGTTAAAAGGAAGCCCACTTATTTTGTTACCACACACACACACACACACACACACACACACACACACACTCACTCACAATTGAATGACCATGACAATAACTGCAGCTGCTGTTTGTTTGGCATCTGTGAAGCTACAGGCCCCGTTCTGGATGCTCTCTAGGACAGGAAAGGATGAACTCAGATGGTTCCTGGGCAGCCCTGTCAGCCAATACTTGCATGACCTCTATGATCTGTTTTGGTGTGTATCTCTCCAAATATTAATTTTTCTGCAAACAGCATGCTTTCTGACAAAACAATGTCTCATTTAACCCACACAGGCACCTTCCTATGCACTATTTAGAAGGATATGTTTCTGCATAGCTTTGCAGAGCTTTTTTCTTGCCTCCTCCACTCTCCTCCCAGTCTTAAAAAAGGTTCCCTCAACCTCACAGCCAGCTGGGTGAGTCATGGGGGAGGAGGCCAGCTTTCCTCATCTCTCCCAAAAACAAGGATCCATTTTATTTTGCTTTTACCATCCCATATACCAGGGCAGAACAGAGAGTATTCTGAGAGGATTGCAGCAACAGTAATCATAATTCCTGCCCTATCCTACTCTTGCAGGCCAGTCTCTCACTCAAGGTAACTTTTTCCATGGTGATGGGATGGAGATTATTCTACCCTTCAAGAATTCTTTATTTTTCTCCACTGGAACACTGTTCATTAAATGGTTTCTTTTGATATCAATGTGGGTGTCAAATTGTGACTTTATTTGATGAATGCCCTCATATACAAATGATTTTTAAAGCAAACATTGAAAACAGGATAAAAATGATTGGGAAACAATTCATTACACAGTTTAACTGAACAAGACTGATACGTAAGAATTATCCTTAAAATAAAGTGTCAAGTTTGACAAGATGAGGAGAATGCAGAGAGAGATTTCAAAGGCACATAAATGATACTACAGTCACCTGTTTTCTCATGTGACACAGATATAAAATGAATTATACTTATCAGAGGGTTTCAGTAGGGAATGGAGAAGTAGATATAGATCCCTACACCACAATCAAGCAATGAAACGTAGCTATTTGCTTAAATGCTATGCTCACACACTAGAGAATGTGTGTACTAAGTTTAAGTGGCATGGATTAGTCTCCTACCTAGCTCAAATTTTCGGACCAGAGTGTGTAAATAAGAGCAAATATTTTAAGTGATCTGAAAAGTATAATTAAAAAATCAGTCAGAAGCATCTCTTTATAATTTATCTGACTCTCAGCTTAGATTGGCAATCTCTTCCACCTTTAAATGAGTAATAGATTTATGGCCCCTGTTCATTTTAGAATAAAGATAGAGAATAAGGTGTCTTAGAGATACAGACACTTGCATTTCAAGTTCCATGCAGAACTACCATGAGCAAATCACATTACCTCTCTGGGCTATACTTATATCACTCAAAGGAAAAGGTCATGACTAGATTAGATTTTGTCAGTAGACATGTTTAGAGGAATTTACAAAAGTATTACACACAGAAGTTTCTTGGGGCAAAGTGAAAATCAACGCTTTCAATATCAGGAGGCAATAACCTACTCCAATTGAACAGCAATGTTACCAATTAACATCATCAATATATGGAAGTTTCCTTCATTTGCTAAATTCTAATCAGGAATATATTGTTTTAGGCATTGCTCTAAGGCTGAGGAAGTCAATAAAGAGCAAGACAGAATTCTCAGTGCTTTTGGAATTTACACTCTGATGGGAGGGATGAAAATGAACCCTAAATAAATTAAAATGTAAAAGTGTAATTTGAAATGTGAAAATAATAAAATTCTCTATTGACAGCCATGCAGTGGGGGAAATATGAAAAATTCAGCTTGTATAAGTTCAAGACCCCCTTTTCAAATGTAAATGCTTAGCATCCATGAAAAATTAGTAAATCCTTGGATAGGAAGGAAAAAGCAAATGACACAGAAAAATAAAACAATAAATGAAAACCTTAATTATGACCAATAAGACAAAGTAAATGATTTAGTTGCCTGGACATAAACCAACACCACATAAAACCAGGCACAGTGACACATGCCTGTGATTCTCCACTTGGGAAGCAGAGATGGGGCGGGGGGGGGGGTCAGAGTCCAAGCAGAGCCAAGGCTACAAGAGACTCTCAAAAAAACAAAATTAAAATTATTCTAATCCTCAACGGGATGATGTTTTATGATAGAGACTTGGGAGAATGAATAGATCATTAAAGTGAAGTCTTACTGATTGGGAAGAGGTCTGTGTGACTGAAAAAACGAGGCTCTAAGGTACAGGGTGGGAGAGATGTAGAGCAAAAGTGTAGAAATTCAGAGGTAAAGAGTGCAATATGGAGGGGCATAGGGAGAAGGGGAGGAGAGGGGCTGGGGCAATTCAACTAAATGAACTATGTATGGAAACCCTGCATAGAAACATTGCTTTGTAAGCTACTGACAAAAGTGAAGTTTTTAATCATGATTTAAGAATTTTTTATTGAGCTTTTGCAAATTTCATACAACATTTACTGACCAAATTTAGACCTCTCTCCCATCTGTGTCATTCTTAACCCCTGTATTAGTCAGGGTTCTCCAAAGAGACAGAGACAGTAGGATGAATATATATATATATATATGTGTGTGTGTGTGTGTGTGTGTGTGTGTGTGTCTGTGTGTGTGTATGTATAGAAATTTATCACCTAAGCTCACAGGATAGAGTCTGAGTAGTCCAACAAGGGCTGCACCACACTGCAGAAATGGAGAATCTGTAGTCGCTCAGTCCATGAGGCTGGATGTCTCAGTAGTCCCAATCTGGCACTGAAGGTCTGACGAATTCCAAAAGATCAGCTAGTCTTCGGTCTACAGAAGCAAGACAAACTCACAGCAAGAGAGAAGGCAAGCAGCAAGAAGCCAGGTGTTCTCCTCTGCCATGGCCTTTTGTACGGGCTCCCATCAGATGGTAACACCCATATTTAGGGTGTGTCTTCCAGCTTCAGATGATCCAATCAAGAAGACCTCTCTCATTTCAGTTGATCACAGATCCAGCCAAGTTGACCCCCAGGATGAGCCATCACAAGTCCACCCCTTGTCACCTTGACAACCAATAGCATCTCTCTATGTCATGCTTAATTTTCAAATGAAAACAATGTTGAGGTCATAATTTTACCTAACATAATATAACTATCCCACCATACAATGACCAATGCATTATATATCTTAGAGTAGGTGATAAGGTCTTCAATGAATGCTTAGTCCTTTAGTGTCTCATAACCCAATATAATTATACAGGTTCACAACACTTAACCACTTAACACTTATCTCAATTACACATCCAAAAAAAGAATAACTCAGGAATCTGCTTAACATATGTGTATGCACGCACAAGCCTATTCTTAACCAAATAGGACAAGAATACTCATGTCAATTACAATCCATGTTTCTGCAACTGGTCACTTGTGGCCTAAGTTGGTATTTGTAACTACCTTCCTCCACTACCCATTCTGTATTTCCTCCACCATCAGCAAGTACCTCTGCAGGTCTTGGCTCTTTCCCTGGAGGAGTGACCCATACTTTCATCCCTGAAGGGCCTGGGCCATTTGTTGTCCTGTCTGGATTGGGTTGTTGCAGTTTCCCATTGACCTTAATCACAGGACATGGTAACACCAAAAGTCGCCCTAAGGAATCTCCTGCCTTCCAGATATAATCTTCATTACCTCCATTGTGGAGAACCAGTCCAATTTCCCCCTGGTAGTCTGGGCCAATCACCCCTCCTAATAATGTTATTTTTTTCTTAGCCTGCTGACTTAAGGGCATCAGAAGCTCAAAGTGTCCAGAGGGAAGTCTTAGCTTCCAGTTTAATGGAATGTTTGTTGTCTCTCCTGGTAGAAGCACTCCCTCCTCTGGAACCAAAACATCCAAGCCAGTAGAGTGCAAAGTTGAGGGTACACGTGCTCAGTAACTGCTGTGATTTAGTTTTCCCCATCAGTGGAATCATTCCCACTTCCACCCCTTGATTCCTGGACCCATGAATCCTGGCTATAGGAGAAACTGTAGCATATATTAGATGCTGATTCAAAGCATCCATGGCCTTCTGGAGGACCTTGCCCCTGCCCTCCAGGCTATTACCACCTAATTGGTGCTGTAACTGTGTCTTTAAGAGAACATTCCATCATTTTATCATCCAGCTGCTTCAGGATGGTGGGGAACATGGTAAGACCAGTGGATACCATGACCATGGGCCTACTGTCACTCTTCTTTGGCTGTGAAGTGAGTTTCCTGGTCAGAAGCAATGCTGTATGGAATACCATGATGGTGGATAAGGCATTCTGTAAGTCTCTGGATGGTAGTCTGTGAAGTGAGTTCCCTGGTCAGAAGCAATGCTGTTTGGAATACCATGATGGTGGATAAGGCATTCTGTAAGTCTCTGGATGGTAGTCTGTGAAGTGAGTTCCCTGGTCAGAAGCAATGCTGTTTGGAATACCATGATGGTGGATAAGGCATTCTGTAAGTCTCTGGATGCTCCTTCCGAGTCCCTGACCATCCAGCGAAACCATTGGCTACAGCCCATGAATCAGTATATAATCGCACTTCTGGCCATTTCTCCTTCCAAGCAAAATGCACGACCATGTGCACTGCCCAAAGTTCTGCCTACTGTGAAGAATTTCCTTCCCCAGTGTCCTTCATGATTGTTCCAGAAATTGGCTGTAATGCTGCAGCTGTCCACTTCTGAGTGGTGCCTGTATAGCATGCAGAACCATTTGTAAACCAAGCCCTAGTCTTCTCTTCCTCAGTCAACCAATCATAGGGCACACCCCATGAAGCCAGAGGTGCATGCTTGAGAACAAGGGCACCTTCTTCATGTAACTTGCTTGTGCTCTCTGGGCCTGCTCAAGACCGATTACATATATACCACTTCCATTTGATAATGGATTGTTGCTGTGCACATCCTACTTTATGGCTTGCGGGGGTCAGATAACACCCAGCTCATGATGGGTGGCTCTGATCACATGGTGACTTGGTGGCCCATTGTCAAACGTTCAGTTTCCACTAAGGCCCAATAGCAGGCTAAGAGCTGTCTCAAAGGGAGAATAGTTGTCCACAGATGAAGGCAAAGCCTTACTCCAAAATCCCAATGGCCTCTGCTGTGATTCTCCTATGGGGGCCTGCCAGAGACTCCAAACAGCATCTTTATCTGCCACTAATACCTCAAGCACCATCAGGACTGCTGGATCATATGGCCCAAGGGTCAGAGCAGCTTGTACAGCAGCCTGGACCTGTTCAAGGCCCCACTCAAAGGCAGCTGCCTTCTAAGTCACTTGATATATGGGTCGTAGTAACACACCCAGATGAGGAATGTGCTGCTTCCAGAATCCAAACAGGCCCACCAAGCTTGTGCTTCTTTCTTGGTGGAGGGACGGGCCAAGTGAAACAACTTATTCTTCACCTTAGAAGGAATGTCTCTGCATGCTCCACACCATTGAATTCCTAGACATTTCACTGAGGTAGAAGGCCCTTGAATTTTGGTTGGATTTATATCCTTTCATGTGAGTATGCTTAACCAACAAGTCCAGACTGTTACCTCCTGCTCACTGGATCCAATCAGCATAACATCATCAATATAGTGGACCAGTGTGATATTTTTGTGGGAGAGTCAGGAGATCAAGATCCCTTTGAACAAAGTTATGGCGCAATGCTGGAGAGTTAATATACCCCTGAGGCAGGATGGTAAATGTATACTGTTGGTCTTGCCAGCTGAAAGAAAATTGCTTCTGGTGGTCCTTATGAACCAGTATCGAGAAGAAAGCATTTGCCAAGTCAATAGCTACATACCAGGTACCAGGAGACATATTAATCTGCTCAAGTAAGGAAACCACATCTGGTACAGCAGCTGCAATTGGAGTCATTACTTGATTAAGTTTTTCATAGTCAACTGTCATTCTCCATGAACAATATGTCTTCTGCACAGGCCAAATAGGAGAGTTAAAGGAAGATGTGGTGGGAATCACCACCCCTACATCTTTCAAATCCTTGATGGTAGCACTGATTTCTGCAATACCTCCAGGGATGTGATACTGTTTTTGGTTCACTATTTTCCCTGGCAGTGGCAATTCCAGTGGTTTCCATTTGGCCTTTCCAACAATAATAGCACTCACTCCATAGGTCAGGGAACCAATGTGGAGATTCTGCCAATTGCTGAGTATATCTATCCCAATTATACATTCTGGTACTGGGGAAATAACCACAGGATGAGTTCAGGACCCACTGGACCCACTGTCAGTTGGACTTCAACCAAAACTCTATTTATCACCTGACCTCCATAAGCCCCTACTTTAACTGGAGGGCCACAGTGCTTTTTATGGTCTCCCGGAATCAGTGTCAACTCAGAACCAGTAACAAATAGGCCACAGAAAGTCTGATTATTTCCTTTTTGCCAATGTACAGTTACCCTAGTAAAAGGCAGCAGGTCCCTCTGGGGAAGGATGGGTGAGAAGTGAACAGCATAACTTTTTGGTACTATAACAAGGTCCTTTCTCAAGGGCACCTGGCTTTCCCTTCATTCCAGGAGTTCTGGGTCTGTAAACCATCTCAAGTCTGGAAATTGTTTGGCTGAGCTAGATTCTGTATTGCTATGATCCAATACTGACTTCCTGTCATTCATCCTAGAGTTTTTCTGCTTATACAGATCAAATAAAAACTTAGTAGGCTTCTTATGTATGTGATCCCTAGAAACACCATGACTGATTAGCCAGTACCACAGGTACATTCAAGTCATGCCATTGTAGGTATTGTTTTGCCTTTGCTGCCCATTACAATAAGTATGCTCACCTTGTCTTTGGTAATTCAATACTGCCACCTGACCCCTACTCAGAGGTCCTGTTACACCTATTATATTTACGTTTAATTTATGCAATTGAGCATCAGCATCTCCAACTGTAAGATTTGGCATAAGGAAAGAGCAAAAACAAAGCTCTTCAAACATTCTGGTGGCTCTCTCAGTACTTTCCATGTTATAAAATAGGTAAAAGGCATGTCCTCTGGGCCCTCCCATTGTGGAGGATGTGGTGTTGCACTGTGAATCCACTCGAGCATACCAATTTGCCTGAGCCTTACAATCCCTTCATCAACACTAACCCAAGGGATATCAGGTATCTCCAGCTCTCTGTCAGTAGGCTATCTTTTCATAAATACCTCAGCCAACCAATCAAATAAACTTTTAAGACCATTTTTAACTGCCTGAGCTTCCATATTAAACCTAGAATCTCCAGTCAGGGGACCCATGTCAATAAACTCAGCCTAATCCAATTTTATGTTCCTTCCACCATTACCCCAAACCCTTAAAATCCATTCCCAGACATATTCATTAGACTTCTGCTTGAATGAATTAGAAAATTCATTAAGTTCTTTAGTGGTGTAGCATACCTCCTCATGGACCACACTTTCTATCTCTCCTCTATGGGCCTGCTTAGCTTTGAGTCTGGTTATAGGTCTAGAGGCAACAAAAACTGGACCCTGAGGGACATCAGCTTTGTCTTGCTGAATGAGGTTAGCTTCTTCAATGGAATTAGTTTCCTCAGGCTATAGTGGGGAGGGTGGGTCTGCTGAGGGTGGGGGGACTAATTCATCAGGTGAAGCAAATTCCTCAGAGTCAGAGGATTCAAAATCCTCAGCCTCCTCAGGGTTCTCCCACACATCTCCATTCCACCTGTCAGGATTCCAATCTTTCCCTACCAATGCCCTCACCTTTACTGCTGACACCCTTCTAGGATGGTAATTAAATTTGCATTGTATGTCAGCCAAACACATAATAAGGGCTCCAGCTTGATTTTCTGCAGCTTTAGTTCTCTGGCTGCTTCAGAGAAGATTCTCTTCCAGGGCACACTTGGAAACTTTTAAACTTGTTTTGAATCTGGAGCTTGTCAATTTTATCATTAATATGACTGTATATCTTCATCACTTTATTCAGAGATGCTAGAAGTAACCAGCCAGAATTATTATTTTTCTCATTTTTCCACAAACTGTCAAATGTTTTATGTATAGAGTCACTAAATTTCTTGCTCTTCACAAGAGGTGAGTTAGGAGATTCAAATGCGTCTATCTCCATAATTGTTTCAAATAGTCTATACCACAGATTTTCAGTGCTCTCCATGCTATCTGAAGACTCTGACTTGGAGAGCCTGCTCCAAATACCAACAAGCCCATTAAAGAAATTCATCCTTTCAATTCTGTTTCTCTAGAACCACTCCTGGTACCACAAACTGTATTAGTCAGGGTTCTCCAAAGAAACAGAACCAGTAGGATGAATATATATGCATAGAAATTTATCACCTTAGCTCACAGGATAGAGTCTGAGTAGTCCAACAAGGGCTGCACCACACTGCGGAGATGGAGAATCTGTAGTCGCTCATTCCATGAGGCTGGATGTCTCAGTAGTCCCAATCTGGCACTGAAGGTCTCACGAATTCCAAAAGATCAGATAGTCTTCAGTCTACAGAAGCAAGACAAACTCACAGCAAGAGAGAAGGCAAGCAGCAAGAAGCCAGGTGTTCTCTTCTGCCATGGCCTTTTATACGGGCTGCCAACAGAAGGTAACACCCACATTTAGGGTGTGTCTTCTAGCTTCAGATGATCCGGTGAAGAAGATCTCTCTCATTTCAGTTAATCCCAGATTCAGTCAATTTGACACCCAGGATTAGCCATCACAGTTCCTCTTCCACCAGACCGCATGCATTCTTTCATATGTGTTAAGTCCCATCCAGGTAAGGATTTAAACCCAGATGTCCTACCATGCACGTTCATCCATTGGAGTCTAGTCAGCCTATCGAGAGATCATAGGTAAGGTCTACTCTCCCACACCCAGTAGTAATCAGCCTCCAATAATTCTCAGGCTAAGGCCAGCTCACCACCCATTTCCCTTGCTCCACTCTGGGTCCTTGTCTGATTGAGATGGCATGGGTCTTGCCATAAGTTCACATGTCCAAGCTTCCAGTGGTCTGAAAGCCTCTATTACCCTTTGTTCATGAACTAACTTTGGCTCTTATGATCTTTCCACCCTTTCTTCTGCAATGGTCCCTGAGCTATGGGTGGGTGAGGTTTAATATAGGAGTCTTATCCAGGAACACACACTTTTCATCACACACTCTGTATTATAAGGAAACAACTGGTGAAAGTTGAAGGATGCACTAGTTTTCTCTCTACCCTCTGTTCCACTGTGTTCCAGGAGACTAAGGTGTAGAATTTCTATTGTAGATACGTTGCTTAGGACTGGGCATCTCTAAGACATATATTCTCTGTGTGTGACCAGTTGTGGAACTCTGCAGTAGCCTCCATCTGTTGCAAAAAGAAGCTTCTTTGATGAGTGGTATACTGTATACTTGTCTGTAAATATAAGGATTCATATTTATCATATAGTAAGAAATTTCATTTGTCTAGAGATATTACAGAGATAGGGTTTTCTCTTGGATCTATCCTCTCTCCAGCCATATGCACTTGACTATGTTTACAGTGCTACCCATGAGTTCACTCCCATTGAGAGAGTTTTAAGTCCAATTACATAATAGTTGATTACCCCTAGGTAACAGTGCCACTACTGCACCAATAGAGTTAGTTTGCTGTGCAATTCCTTATGTACTAGACTTTAGGGTTAGACTGGACCATTGATTCATTTTCTCCCTTAGTAGTTTGCATAGTATCCTGTAGAACTACAAGAGCTAAACTTCAGGTAGAAGAGCTCTACAACAAAAATTTAACATCTTTAAAGAAAGAGATAGAGGAAGACATTAGGATATGGGAAGACCTACCAAGCTCATGTATTGGTAGAATTAATATTGTGAAAATGACCACTGTACCCAAAGCAAGCTATAGATTCAATGCAATGCCAATCAAAACACCCATGACATTCTTCACAGACATAGAAAAAAATCATACTAAAATTCATATGGAATCATAAAAGACCCTGAATAGCCAAAACAATCTTAGGGAAAAAGAACATTGCTGGGGAGGAATCACCATACCAGATCCAAGATTATATGACAGAGCTACAGCCATAAAAACAGCATGGCACTAACACAAAATATATACATAGATCAATGGAATGCATTTGAAGAGCCAAACATGTGTACATGCAATTTCAGTCACCTGATATTTGACAAAGGTGTCAAGAACACACAATGGAGGAAAGACAGCATCTTCAACAAATGTTGCTGGCAAGACTGAATCTCTACATGTAGAAGAATGAAATTGGACCCTTATCTTTTACCCTGAACAAAACTGAACTCCAAATGAATGAAAGACCTTAACGTAAAACCTGAATTTCTGAAAGAAAAAAAAAATTAAAATTTTTATAGAATCATTACTGCTTTCTTTCCTTCTCTGTACCACATAAGAAATGTAAAAATATGGCCACCTATAAAGATGAGCGCTTCACCAGACTCCAGAGCTGGCAGCCACCTGATAGTGGATATCCCAAACCTGAAAAGTGGGAAACCAAATTTCTGTTGAGATACCCCGTCCTGTAGTAAAGATGGGGGGGCCTCTTAGACCCTGAAGCATGCTAGAACCAGCTCATACTGGGACATGAGAAGCAATTTTTTGCATCTCTTCCCGGCTCTGGATTCAGAGAGTTAATCTTAATATGTCTTGAAATTGACCACAGTGAGTGCTTATAGTAGAGAAAGTGGCAAGCAGTATGAAGCAGCCCATCCCCCACTGAGGAACTTGCTGCCCAGGATACTATGACTTCCACCCAAAGTACAAAATACTTTCCCTGGCTACACATTCAGTGCCAGTTACTCAACACTGTCATTGTAAAGTCAGATATTAGCAATATGTAGATGAACAAATATCTCACTATTCTAATAAAAATCTGCTATAGTAGTCAAGAGTTTGTATAAGAATTTGAATTGTAGAACGTAAGTCAGATAATGGAGGGCACAGATGGATCTAAACAGGAAGTGGGTAAACACTCAAGGACATTTTACATCTTGTGTCACTTTTGCCCTGTCCCTTAGCCTCACCTAACCTGACTTACTATGGCGACTTGGTTTTCATATATCATCACTGCCGGGACTGGCTGGTTGGCTTGTGTTTGCCACCTGAGCATCTAGTCTCCTAATTAATAATAAGTCTTAGCTCAATCTGTTTTCAGACAAAGCAGACTTTAAGGGTTTGAAAATAGAAGGAAAATAAGTGATAGGTAGGCAGATAGACAGATACATGCTAGATCAATACATGAACATAGTAAAAGACATACATGAAATTCTTTATAATATATGAAAAAGATAGA
This sequence comes from Nannospalax galili, assembly GCF_000622305.1. Classification (NCBI taxonomy): domain Eukaryota; kingdom Metazoa; phylum Chordata; class Mammalia; order Rodentia; family Spalacidae; genus Nannospalax; species Nannospalax galili. Next base: position 2,840,546 of record NW_008330735.1, read on the forward strand.
AGCAATAGGGTCTAATTTTGAATTGAAAGTGGGAGAAGAGGAAAAGCAAAATAAGCCTGAATTTGGTTTCATGCTGAGCAGTATCAGTGCAGTTTCCAAGAAAGCAAAGATAATATGAGAGAAGACCCAGAGGGAACATGCTGAGCTGCATATTGATGAGGATAGGTGTGAGCTCATATTACCGGTGACTGCAATAAATCGTTTGATCCACTGTTTTGCAAAGTGTTTGATCAAAAATAAGAATTTGGAAATTAATTTTCTGATATTAACTAGGTCATTAAAAACATTAAAATATTCTAATGACCATCAAAATGAAACTTTTACATTTGATTCTCTTGACTTTTCCACTAATTTAGCATCTCAATGAATCAGGGAAAGGTTATTGAAGAATCTGAACATGAATGGAATTTCAACTGACAGGGGGGAAATGTGAGCTTGCAGATAGGATTTTCCCATGTGTTGGAATGATATTTAAAGAGGAAAATGAATCTTTTATACACTAAGACTTTTTGTGCCTTAGAATGAGAGCAAGAAAGAGACAGAGACAGAGGGAGAGAAAGTGAGTGAGAAAGAGGTAGAGAATGTGTAAAAGAAGAGGAAAACTAAGGAGGAAGGAAGGGGAAACCGCAGTGAAATTATTCTCAAGAAATGAAAAAGCAGACAACTGGAGAAGGAAATGTTATTTTAAAAGAAATAAAATATCCACTCATCAGTTGAGGGACACTTAGGTTGCTTCCATTTCTTAGCTATTGTGA
>NW_008330735.1:2841513-2852821 GCF_000622305.1 Nannospalax galili
AGAAGGGGCAGAAAGATTGTAAGAGGCAGAGCTTATACTGAGTTCAATATTGTGTAACTGTATTCATTGAACAGCAAACCTAAAAATTTTATAGCCCACTTTGGAAGAGATGTATCTTTGCTCTGGAAATTGTTATTGAGTATGTTAAAGCTGTAATGAAATGCTTCTTCTAAAAAATAAAAAAATATATAAAAAAATAAGAAAATAGTAAAAGAAACAAAATAGAAGTTGGTGATGTTGCTCAACTGATGGAGTGTTTGCCCAGCATGCACACTCCCAACCACCCACTTCAATCTCCAGAACCACATATATGATACATGGCAGTGCAAATCCTTAATCCAACAAGCACTTGAGAGGTGGTGGCAAAAAAATTAGAAGCTCCAGGACATCTTAGCTACATAGTTAGGTGAGGTGTGGATACTAGTGGCACAGTCAAAAACAAACAAAAAATTAAAACTGTAGAAAATTGAATTGAAATGGCACAGCTAACTCCATTTTGCTCTAGCTGACTTTCGCTTTACCCTGTGTTTCTGCCCAGTCATTCCCCCTGCAGCTAGCCAGGCAGAGTACCTTATGCAGGCACTTTTTGGGAGCATGCTAGTTCTACAATACTGAGAAACTCACAAGTAGCCAGACAGCACATCCAAGTAGCACATCTTCCCTCCCAGCTACACCTGCATCTATATGGAGCCCCGTGTTTCTACAATTCTGAGAAACTTGTTTTTTACTTATCAAAACTTTTGTTAACTGAAAACCGCTTTGTTACCTGACCTGCCCCTGGTTTGGTGTAACTATGGTGATCTGATGTAACTATGGTTATTGGCTCTGCCCCTAGCATAATGTAATTATAGTTTTAAGCTTTATAAACCCTGCCCTGCCTCTCCCTGGGTTGAGAGTTCTTTTGGGCATTAGCCTCCCCTCTGACTACAGTCTATTAATAAAGGACATGTAATTCAACCTTACTACATGGTGTTTCTCTATGCATCTCACTCAGTATTACAGAACTTGGTTATGTTCAGAATAGGTTTTAGCAGGCATTGGTAAGAAATGTAATAATCAGGGCTGGAGAGGTAGCTCAGTGGATAAGAACACTGGCTGTTCTTGCAGAAGAACCAGGTTTGAATCTCAGCACCCACATGGCAGCTAACAACTGTCCATAATTCCAGTTCCAGGGGATCCAACAGCCTCTTCTGTCCTCTCTGTGCATTGCATGACACAGGTGCATGTACCTACATGCAGGCAATACACATAAAAATAATAAAATATTTTTTAAAGAAATGTAATAACTTCCCTTATTTCACATTCAGAAGAGATACAAAACTTTATTCGCAATAGTTTAATCTCTTATCATATGCAATTATTCATTTTAATACAGCTAGCTGGAAATTTTGTAGTATATAAGCATTGTGCACACTTTTAATGAAAATAAGTTTTAGGACTATTAAATATGACAAAAATAACAAGATAGAGGTAAATAGTGGCAGTGATCAGTCTGGGAAAGGCCAGGGGCTTAAAGGGAAGGAAGGGAGCTGTATTCTTCAAAAGTTATTCTTCAAGAGTAAGAATAAGATAGATATGGAGAGAGAGAGAGAGAGAGAGAGAGAGAGAGAGAGAGAGAGAGAGGTATGAGGGGATGGAAAGACCAGAGAAGCCTCTTGAGAGAAAATCCTAGAGCAATCCCAAGAACAAAGACAATATCAGACTTTTATAAGCTTTCAGGGTCTAGAAGGAAGGTTCACAATACATGACTTGGTTCCACATAGTGCAGGTGACAACAAGCATGGAGGTGCCAAGACTGATTGATATCATGAATTGGGGGCTTCTGTTAGGTCACAACACAGCTTGTTGACTCCAGGAGAGCTGCAGGGGTCTGGCCTGATATCTTCAGGCTTTAGGGTCTGGCCTCAGGGGACTGACCACCCTCTTAAAGGGACAATGCCCTGTTCTAACAGGAGAATGAAAGCCTTTGTATATATTTACAAATATAAACTGGGCAATATACTTATCTTAACACTGGAGGACTTTACATGACTATATCTTTGTTAGTAAAGTTGTTTCCACCTTAATATTTATCATAATGCAGTGGGTTGATGAAATTCAGGCAAAGCTTTAAAATCAGAAGCTAATAAATATTTTTGGCAGCAGTTTTGTTTGCATCAGAAGAAACAGCAACTGAAAAGTATCAGCATCAACTGGGTGGCTGTAAGTCTATCATGAGATCTCATTTCACAGCCCCAGAGTTGCAACAGCAGGAGGCTAATTCTGCAATCACAATTTAGACAAAGTCCTAACAATGCAAGCTGCTCAGCTTCCTGTAAACTGCACTTGGATGATCAGTGAAGAATTTGAGGAGATGAAAGGATGGGTGGGCTGGTGATTCAATTTATTGTAGAATAAAAAGCACTATTTCATGGAAATAATAAGCAGTCATAGGACTTTTAATTACAGTAAAGAAGAATGGTTTCTCCTAAGCAGCAGTTCCTCTACATGGGCATTACCAACAGCTTAAAGCTTTTCTCTGCTCCCTAGATTTGTTATTGCTTTACATGTTAACTCAGTTATGATCATGAACATTCATCAGGCAGCTGATTAATAGCTGGATGTGAGAGGGAGTATAAAGATGATCAAGGTGAAATACACAAAAATTCAATAAAACTTACCATAATATAAAAGCATTTAAAGAATAAAAGAAAGAAAAACTTTTCTCATAAAAAATAATGAACATTGAAATTTAAAACAAATATGCAAAAAACATAGATTTGAAAACCGCTTAGTTGTATGACCTTGAAAAACTGGTTAACTTTTCTAATCCTGTATTTCATCTTAAAATTAGCAAAAAATTATATAGCTATGTGCCATTGTCAAAAGGACTAAATTAGGTAATGCCTGCCAAATGTATAGCATGACTGCGGTCAAATAGAAAGTTCTATAAAACACCAATACTCAGAGCATTGCCAATGGGCACAACACACAGAAAGCTCTATATAACATCAGTGCTGATAGTGTTACCAGTAGTAATGACTATGTGAGTTCCATGTCCCACCGACTCTATTTTTTTTAATCCATTTATTTCTTTTCCCATCTTTCTTGCTATTTCTGTCTTATAATACACTCAAGCTGCACACCATTGGGTCTACATGGCCTCTATTCTTTAAACTTTCCCCTCCTCTGTTTGATTTTCCACACAAAAGCTAAGTTAATCCATCTAAATTGAACCCTATTTTAAAGAACTTGATTGGGGCCATGTGTCTACAAAACAGGGTCTAAACTCTTTATTTTGGCCCTGTAGGCGTCCACAATTTGAATGTAACCTCGTGCATAATTGCTCTATTCCTACCATCTATTTAAATTTGAGCCAGGCTGAAAAACCCAGCCAACCTTAGGCTTGACTGAGTTTCAGTTTCCCAAAATGGTCAGAAGGGAATGATGCCAGATGGGCAGCAGAAGCTGTGTCCAGAGAAGCATGCCAAGGCATAACATTAGAGGGGAAGTAGCCAGATCTGTGTCAAGATCAAAGGCTGATTTGGGGATCAGGAATGCTTGATAAAGCCAAGAAGATCTGAAGGTACTGAAAGCAATCAGTGTGAAGAAGTACAGCAAAGTCCGGGAAGCCAGAGGGGTCACGACTTCACTCAAATAGGGTAAGGATTTCTAAACTCTGCTTTAATTTGCTTCTTTCCTCATGATATAGTCAACATGGTTTAACATATAATCTAAACAAAGCTAATAAAAATAGCACATTGCATAAAAAATTTTATCTGTAAAATTTAGAAATGAGAATATTATGGTTCAATTTGTGAAATAAAGCATGGAAATCTGTGAATACAATTATTAATAGAATGTTCAATGGTCAATGTTATTGAATTCCAGATTAATATATGTAGATATGCAGATAAGTAAAATGTATAACATATTTATGCATTATAAAAATATATTGGTTGAGACTGGAGAGATGGCTCATAAGTAAGAGTATGTACTGCTCTTGCAGAGACCACAAGTTTGGTTTCTAGCATCCATGTCAAGTAGTTCAAAACTACCTGTAACTCCAGCACTAGGGGATCCAACACCTCTGGCTTCCATGAACACTAGAACTCCTGTGTACATATACCTAGAGACATATAAAATGGAAAACCTGGAGGGAGACTTTAACTGGGGAGGAGGAAAGGAAGGTAATACAGAGAGAGAGAGAGAGAGAGAGAGAGAGAGACAGAGACAGAGACAGAGAGAGAGACAGAGAGAGAGACAGAGAGACAGAGAGAGAGGAAGAAGAAGAGAAGAGACATGTGTATAATGCCCATGAAGTGCAGAAGAGGGCATTAGATCCCCTGGAACTGGAGTTATAGATGGTTGTTAAATGCCATGTGGATGCTGGTATTCGAACCTAAGGTCTTCTGTAAGAACACAGCCAGTATTCTTAACTGCTGAGCCATCTCTCCAGCCCCATACCAATTCTTCTTAACTTGTTTCACTCTAATGGGGAAAGGAGGGTGATACAGAAGGAGAAAGAAGAAGAAGAGTGAAAAAAAAAAACACTAAAGGTGTTTGAAAAACATGTAGGGAAATAATATTTTATAAGCTTACTTTAAAATACATATATATGTATATGCATGTAGATAGGTGGTTTAAATGGACAGATGATTGATATATGATAGAGATATGATAGATGATTGATAGAAGATGAGAGATAGATACATGAGAGATAGATGAGAGATAGATAGTTTAAATGGATGATAATTCTCCTCCCAAGAAACAAAGACTATCTAAAAAACCGCAGGGCAGCATGGAAAACCTCCTTTCGAGTTGTTGTCAGGGCAAAGAGAGTCCCAAAACAGTATGAGCCATTGCACTGCTCTTGGTTGCCTCCCAGAACTTGAAAAGTAAGTCCCAATTGTTGAAGACACAACTGACACAACTTGGAGTAATCAAGCTGGAACTGACCCGGAAGCATGCTCCTTGAGGACGAGTTCTCATAACATTAGAAGGTGCTTTGCAAGCTGCCAAAGAAGAAAAGCAATGAATAATTCTACCCAGCTGTAAAGTCTGTGAAGCACAACAATGATAGGCCTGGTAAGATATCCCTAATTGTGTGTTGGGTAAATGTGTCCTCTGAGAAAGGTAGAACTGAAAGTGGGCAGGTCTAGAGACAGACACTGAGAGACGCTGAGAAATGCTGAACACACTGGGAAAAGGGGGAGGGGTAGTCGCCATTTTTTGACACAGGGAATGGAGTCAGGAACTTAGTGGGGGGGGGGGGGGGGGGCCGACCAACAGGGAATTTGTGATTTAGATCTCAGAGCTTAGCCAAAACATAGAAGATGGGCCATAGGACTTTGTAAATCACCCTTTCCTGGATGTCATAAACTATGCTAAAAGCCAAATAGAATATACTGTTTCAGTTTTTTCAAACCAAGTTAGGACTGCAAGACCCAGGAATTCCAGAGGGTGCATATGGGTCTCTCAAGAGGGAGAGGAACTGGTACAACATAGAACAATAGTGGCACTTTTATCTTGGAGGCAACCAATAGCTATCTAATTGGTCTTGTGTCCCAATCAGTAGGAGGGAATTCATGGTTGGTGCTGTAAACCTAGCCAAATACCTGTAGCTGGAGAGGTCACAGACTTTACAAGAGAGACTACTACTTCCATATCTAAATATTATCCCTGTACTCACAGATAAGCTTAGCTTTTACTGCTCATAAAATAAAATAATTTTTTAAAAATACATTTGTTTTAATACACATTATGATTTTAAGTAATTTAATGTATACAATGTAAATATTTATATGCATACACTTAAGAATTAAGAATAGGATATATATGTGTGTGTGTGTTTGTGTGTGTACTGGATGCATATGTATGCGTACTGGAGATATATATATATATATGCATACTGGATATATATATATATATATATATACTGGAGTTATATATGTGTACTGGATATATATATTATATATATAAATATTAACAGTGGCTTAGAGCTGCACGAAATTTCAGGAAATTCATCTTTTTCCTCCCTGTTCATAAATCCAAATTTTCTGGTGATTATATATTAAAGCGATAACTGACATAAACCAAATGCCTCAACTGTTTAACTGATTGGCAAGTTATTAGTAATTTGTTTCTCTCTAGGATGTTTATAGATTCACAGAATGTGTTTAAGAGACAGATTGGAGACCTCCATCCTGGACTGCAGTCACAAGCGTGCTTTTCTTGTAAACCTTCTCCCTCACAGAATCACTGAACTCCTTAATGTTGTCACACACCTTAATTTGTGTGTGCAAACACAAGCAGCATGCTCCTGGGTCCTCGGCCTTGACAACCAGGGGCTCCATCTTTCCTGAAAGCATTTGGTAGGGAATATTCCCTCAAAGGAAATATTTGGGGACTGAATAACAAAATATGACAAAATGAGATCATGGAAAGGAAAAGAAAAAGAAAAATGCAGTTTAAGAAAGGACTAATGTGTTGATTGCTAATTCAGATAACAGTATATAAAACTGGAGAAATAAAGACATTATCCCAACTAAAAATTCAGACATAAATTCTATATCCCTGTCACCTTCCTTGTTTATCAGATACTCTCTTCCTCAGATATTTAGAGCACTTTTGAGATGTTGTTGCATGTGTTTATAATAGAAACCTAGACACAGAGAAGACAAGGGACATCCCTGGTTTCATATCATCAGCACTGACACTGATGGCACCTGTGTCTTTCTGAAAATAATTCACATGAAGAAAATATTTATTTGCACAGATCCTATTGTATTGTTTAAGCTAAGTGACAATTTACATTTCATCACAAGAAAATTTGAATCTGTTTTGAAGAGTAAACATTTTTTGGAAAGATAATGGGTATTCTCTAAATGTAAAATATCAATGTCTTATAGCAAACAAAAAGTACTTATATAAAAATATGTTATATTTAGAAGGTAAAAAGTCCCCCCAGGCTCATGTGTTTGAAAAATCGATCTCTAGCAGGTAGAGCTGTTTGGGGACTTTGTGGTCCTTTTGAGAGGTAGTGTGTGCCTGGTCAAATAGGCCCCTAGACTGTTCTTTAGATTATAGCCTGACTTTGCTTGCTGGTCAGTCACAATGTGTACACACAGAGCTGCTACTGTCACAGACTGAGCTGTATCAACATGATATTCGTCATGGTGTATTGTATTCCATGAATCCATGGGACCAAATAAATCCTTCCTCTCTTAAATTGTTTCTGTAAGATAGTCTCTTACAGCAATAAAGACTGACTAACATAAAGAACATTTACAAAAAGGGAGGGGGAGAAGGGAAAGAGGGAGGGAGGGAAAGAGGAAGGGAAGATTAGAGAAAAATATGGATTCTTTGTGCACTAGAGATTCATTTTTAGACAAAGGAAGGAATTTTTCTTTATTTTCAACATGTTTTCCACAAATAGTAAAATCCCCCAAATCCATGGTTAATATGACATCAGGGACTAATTAAACACATAAACCAAGAGCTCATTAAGTGGATTGAAAGGCTATGGACTCCTGTGAATTGCTAAACAAAGGAAAAGCAAGCAAGAAACAAGGCTCTCGCATCCCACTTAAAATGATTTATTCATTAAAAGATTCAAGATATGGATTAACCTTCTCTGACTTTTTTCTTTGTCTCTGACTGGAATCCAAAAGTGCTTTGATAAATGAATAAAAAGCTATGAATTTCTGGATAGTTTTGTGTGTGTCTTCATTTGCCAGGCGATCATTCTGTTTTATTTCTCCTGTGTTACTCTTTTCAGTAATAATCCATACAACAATACCCAGGATTCTGTCTACAGGACAGAGAGCAGGTTGTGCTTCTCAGTTTCCTCTAAACAACAAAAAGTGCCACAGAGGAAACATGAACAAAGATCTGAAACCAATTCTTCCAGTACTTTTAAGAAAAGAGACCAAGGCTGTCTGTGCTGTGTAAGTGCCTGTGGGCCCCTAAAGTCCATTCTTAGTTCATAAATAAAAACCAAAAGCAAAGAAATTTTTGATTTTCCTGCTTGAAGCCTTTTCAGTTTACAACCATACACATTCTCTTCACCTCCTGGTCTAACTGTGTCTCATTTCCTGGACATCAATACTCAACATCAATCTCTACCTTTGAACTCCTATATTATCTGATCCTCCCATTTGGAACTTTTGCCCTAATGCCTTACATGGATACTTAGTTTTCTCTAGGAATTTTGGTATAAAGTACTGCTTAAGTGGTCTTAGATATAAGAACCACAAATTTAATTATCAGGTAAGGCCCATTTTCCTCAAACATGCAGAGAGATTTTCATTCATAACTTTATGAAGATAATCAAAATATTAGATATTTATTAGTTGAAGCTTTTAGTACACATTTAATGTGTACCAAATACTGCTGAAAGATAAGCAGAAGACCTATACCTTGAAGGAGTTCAGGCTATTGAAAGACAAATATCTAAGTATTATAGTACAGGCTATAACCAAAAAGCATTCTGAAGCCAGGCTCTAGAAAGACTTTATTGTGCTATGTGTGCTGAGGTCCTAATTCAGAATACCAGATCTTTCTCAGCAACAAGCTATTAAAAAGAAAAGGAGGCCTCATCAGGCTGAATGTGCTGTCCAAACTTGGTTAAATATCTCATTTAGCTTCTGTGTTGCTTTTGCCATAAGCCAGTTTTTTGCAGGAGCATCACTTTCTTATATCAAAGCCATTATTGACATTTTAGTAGATTTATGTTATTCTTTATCAAAAATGTCAAAAGCTTGATTTTTTTTAATTTTTAAAAATTATTTATTTAATAACAACATACTTAGAAGAAGCATATCATTACAACACAATTGACATATTCAATAACGGTTTAATAAAAGCTTGATTTTTATTAAAGAAGCCTGTCCCCATGTTATCACACAGATGGGGAAGCACTGATGCAATACCAGATTTCCTTTCTGTGCCTTCTTATGTGTCCACACCTCTCCTTGAGTAGACTACAAGGCAAGAGCATGCTGCCTTCCACTTTGGAATTTCTTAACCTGAAACTTCCCCGCTGGCGGAGAATATCACTTAGGCCTTTTCTTTCCCTTTCATTCTTTTTGGTGGTAGAAAGGGAGAGTTGCAGTTAGAGACTGACTTCATTATAACTAGAGCCCTGGCTGTGAGCTCTCAACAGGTGAATGCCAAAACAAATTGCTTAGTAACACAAGCTTATGTTGTCCTATCTACCCTCTGACAGTGATGTCATTTATGGCATTTAAGCTTCTTACACATGGAAAGAGTTCAGGTCTTCATTTCCCAACATGATGGCCAAAAGCCACATGTAGCTCAAGAATATTTTCTTTTTTTCTAAATTTTATTTATTTATTTTTAATTTTATGTGTATGCGTGTATTGCCTGCATGTAGGTAAGTGCACCCGTGTCTTGCAATGCCTGTGAAGGTCAGAAGAGGCTGTGGGATCCTCTGGGACAGGAGTTATAGACTGTTGTTAGCTGCCATGTGGGTGCTGGGATTTGAACCCGGGTCTTCTGCAAGAACAACCAGTGTTCTTAACCACTGAGCCATCTCTTCTCCAGACCCCTCAAGAGTATTTTCAATGAAGTTAAAAATAAGATGAAAACAAGCTGTGCTGTAAGTTTTAGACACCAGAATTTAAAAGAGGAGTGCAGAATAGTTAATGAATAATTTTCACATTCTTAAATGTTGCATGGTGATAATTTGATTTTTTTAAATTAATTTTACCTCTTTCTTTTGTATTTTCTTAAAGTTATTAGTAGAAAATTTTAAATTACATGCTGTTCACATTATATCTTTATTAGGCAATAATGCTCTAGAACAGTAGATTTCTCTTTGTTGTTTTACTTCATTTGCACAGGTAAAGGAAGGAAGCAACTAACCCAGGTCAGGCTCTATTTACAGCTATGTTGAGTCAGTATATCAAAATAACACAGTCTGGGAAACTTGAGATCAGTCTGGAAGACAGGGTAGAGCTGAGTACTCATTCTCAAAGGCTATCTTATCCATGGTCTGTCACAGCTTTTCTATCTTAACAATCTGCCTTGGATTTCCAAAAGCTGTCATAGGATTCACAGTCCTATTGATCACCAAACTGCTGTGCTTGTTTCTCAAAACAAAAGTTCTTGGTATCATTTGTTAAAATAACAAAAACTGAAATCTATTCATAGGCACCTACAAGAATGCTTTATAGTTTCAGAAAACAGAATATCATCACCAACACTATAAAGCTTTGAGTTTTACTTCCTTATAGTATTGTTTCTATATTTTTCATTGAAAATCCTGTTTTGCTTATAGTGGATTTTCTTGGACAAAGGAAAAATCCATTTTTAAATTTGAATTAATAAAACAATTGAGAAAGTACAGCAATGAATCAATGAATCATTTCCCTTCATCCATCTCATCAGTGTAGTAATTTTTACTTGGTTCTTAAGAAAATCGCTGCAATGTTACTACATAGCTTCTAGTGTTACCTTGAATCAGTAACGTTGAAATCTTTGACATTCATCAACTTCCTGATAAAAGAGTAGATTAGAAGCTGCCTCTGCTGCCCAGTGAAAGGAAATAATTAGGTCAAAAAACAATAAACTAAGTCTTTAAGAGACAGAGTTGAAGAAAATTAAATAAGTTTAAGTGATATTATCTCTGCAAAGAAGCAGCTAAACCAGCAACCAGCCTCATCACACTGATTATACTGACCCTTGGTCAGTAGTCACTACCAGGAAGGTCCTCTCTTTTCAGACAGGGGACCCAGGAAAACAGTGAGCTACAGAGAAATGCTTTGTGCTCTGAGAATACATCCAAGGCCGGGATACAGTATACAGAGAGATAATCTGAGCAGAGCAAGCTGTGAAGACAGAGGCAAACGGGAGGCCCAGGAGCCTGAATATGGTATTTTCTGATTCTCTATAGGTACCCTGGAGTTAATTAACTTTGGAGTATCAATTCCTAGAGGGAAGAGTACATGTCCTTGGATGAGATGTGTATATTAAATCTCACCCACCCAGGACTCAGGGACCATTGAAGAAGAGAGGATGGAAAGACTGTAGGAGCCAGGGGAGGAGGTGTGTGACCATATGGAAGTAGAGTTTTTTGGTTTGTTTGTTTTTACATTCTCTTTTATAGTTTTTTATTTTTTTAATTGATTTAATAACCACATAATTAGTAAAAGCATTTCATTACAACGGCATTGACATAGTAACAGTTTCTAGAGCAAAGATGCATATCTTTCAAAATTGGCTGTAATTTTTAGGTTCACAGTATTGAATTAATACAGTTATACAACACTGAATTCAGTATAAACCCTATAAGACATAAAATTGA